>NW_027179693.1:60000-77500 GCF_036669935.1 Montipora foliosa | reverse complement strand
GAAGATCATAGCTTCACTTGAGATCTTTAATGTTTGTCAGCTGGTGTACTATACTACTACGTGTATAGTAAGGAAAAAAAGCAGTACCCTTTCATTGAATATTGTTGGCTGCAGGTTGGACTGTTCCTCAGTCATATTGTTTCTAGTCTTCAGCCATTTACGCCTAAAGCACCCTCAATTGTGAGTAAAATTGTCTGGCATTAGCCAGAGTAAAATCTACAAATCTCATTTTCAGGTGAGGAAGGGTTTAAGAGGTGATATTTTTTAGTGGACCTCAATGTTGTTAAACTTGAGTTTTCCATAATAAATTATCCTTTTTGCAGATCCTAGACTGTGCAACTCTCCAAAGTTTTGAGAATCTTATTGAAAATTTTGAATGTTCAACTCATTTGTTGCAGCAAGATGATCAATTTGTCTGTGCCGGACACCATTGATGAACGTGCAGTAAATAAACCGAAGTCCGGAAAATTAAGCATCTACAAAATTCATGAAAACATGACATTGGCATTGAATTCAGCTCGATCTATTGGATGTAATATTGTAAACATTGGTGCTGAGGATTTGGAAAAAGGCAAACCACATCTTGTTCTTGGAGTTCTGTGGCAAATCATCAGAGTGAGTTTGTTGGCATCTGTTTTTGATAATAAACAATATGTGATTGGGGGTTGAACCTAAAAAAAATCTTCTTTGGGGGTACTTTTAGACCTGTAACACTCGAGCTCCATGCATCTGAATCTGAAAAAAGTAGAAATCATTCTGTTTACATATTTCTGACCTTATATATTTCAAGTTATCTCAACATGTTCTTTCATTAAAAAATCACAAAAAGTACGCAGAAAACATGTGACTAACCTAAAGAGAGTCGTTGCAGCATGGCGTATTGCCTGACACTGTTTGTTTTGTTGTTAACCCAGACCCAAGCACTCCGCTGAGCTTAACTTTGCACAAGTTTGGAGACGTTGATATTAAACTGCACGATTTTGTTATTTTAAAAATTCATATTTAGATTGGAAAATGATTTCATATCTGTTATATTTGTCTTTTCGATTTACTGGCAAAAGTCGGGAGGCTTTCTATTCATGACGGAGCAATGATACGGAAAAACCGTTTACGACACTAGTGCTTGAGTTCCACTCTAGAATAGACTGACCTACTATTGGAAGTAAAATATCAAATTCAAGTTACCAAAGGTCTTAAAGTTCCAAATTTGGATGATAACATGTTTATAAACTGTTTCTCTGACTTCAGCTAAGTAAATTTCAATCGCCAGTCGACAATGCAGAGTTTCTTCTGTGTGAACTCTTATACTCTTTTATTACTTTAACTTTGTATATTTACTTAAAGTGCTAGTATATTATGTTGAATAAATATAATTGGATTTATGATCTTTTTGGAAATCCAGTCAGGAGGGGGTCTTTTGCCTTGGGAATCCAGGGGGAGGGAAGTCTAGTGCTTTTTGAAATCCAGTCTGGAGGGGGGGGGGGGAAAACATGCCCATCCACCGGAGGGGGGGGAATGCAGATTTTTTCTGGAATAACCCATTGGGAATGTGCCCCTTATTGTTTAAGTCTATCAAATTGCATTCAACTGCATTAAAAAGTGCGATATCCTTTTTCACTTTATTTGAAAGTGCAGAAACATGTGAGGAACAAAGTGAATGTTGGATTTTGTGCTGCCTCACTGCAAATGTTCACTGTACTGTTTTCTTGTAAAATGAAGAATAATTGTTGTGAGCTAAATGGAATTCTGAACTATCTTTCCTGGTTAGTCATGAAATATTTTAATTACTGTATTTCTTAGATTGGTTTGTTTGCCAATATTTCATTAACCAATGTACCTGGTTTGGCTCGTCTTTTGATGGAAGGGGAGACCATTAACGATCTCATGGCTTTATCTCCTGAAGAAATTCTTTTGCGATGGTTCAACTACCACTTAGAACAAGCAGGACATAATCGACGGGTGCATAATTTCAGCGATGACATCAAGGTACATGTAACCTCTTGTGAAAAATTAATATTATGATAAATATTATAGTTTCTTAGCCATGTTGGTGTCTCCAAATCCTGAATATGTTCTCCTTACAAGATGCCCTGTGTCCTTCATTGAATTATTTACTATTGGTTGCCAAAGGATATATATGGGTCAGTCACTGCAGAAGAAGTCAGACACTTCCATGCTCGATTGCTTTCAAATCCATGGTTAAGGTATGAAACAGAAACGTTTCTGTCCCTTGAAACAATTATTTTTGACGAATTCAATAAAAAGTGGCCTCGTGGTGTGGGCTCTTCATGTACATGGGGTATGTGAGTAGTTTTTGGAAGGACTAGAGTGAATCGAGTGTAGTAAAACAAAAAACCAAAGTAATTGCTTTAGCCAATCAAAAAGGACGGAGACAATCCAGTAAACTAATCAAAACTCGAAGTAATTACACGTAGCCGACACAAAGCGCGGGAAAATGTGCACATGCGAGCCACGATTGGTTTTGGTTTCACTTGTGATTGGTTGAAAAAGTGGCATGAGAACTTTGAACCAATCACTGAGTGAAGTAATGCAAAGCCAAAGCAATTCGCTAATTACTTTCAAGGCTGTTGCCTAACAGGAGCCCGGTAGCCTGGGGCTCCCAAAGAATAGCTCTGGGCTCCTTAATTTTTCACAGCAACACCTTTCACTTCATATGTTGGGCTCCTAAGTTCTCAGCGTTTAGCTCTGAGGGCCCCTTTAAAATTTTCTTAGGCAGCAGCCTTGACTTTCGACAGACAATTGAAAACCGCTCTGTACTAAAATAATAATGATAACAACTGCGTTGACACTTAACCCATTGACGCTTCGAACGCCGAGGTTGCCTCTAGTTGATGAGTAAAATCATTTGGCATTAGAATTAAATCTGTCAAGTCTCACTCCTAGTAGTCAATAGGTTAAATTTTATTATCACTGTAACTCAAGTTGTTGGCAGTGTATGTTTAGTAGTTTAGGTAATGGAACTGTGAGTAATCTTGTATTTTATTAATAGTAGTAGTAGTTACTGTAATAATAATAATAATACTAATAATCACCATCATCATCATCATCATCAATCCAATTTTGATCCGGGTTTATCCCGGTAAACTGGGGTGGCCGGATTTACCCCACTTTGTCAGCAATCTTTCTAACTCCCACTCTCCATCTCATTCGATTCATGACGTCCTTAAATTTTTCTCCAAACCAACACTCTTGCTCTCCTTTTCCACTTGCATCTTCCACGTCGTCTTTCGTAGTCCTCGCTTCCTCTTGCCATTCACTTCGAACTCCAACGCTTTTCTCAGAATGTGCCCATCTTCCCTCCTCAACACATGCCCATACCATCTCACTCCATTTGCCTTTGCCATCTGAACCACTGTTTCCTTCAATCCCAACATCTCCATCAGGTCCTCTGTCCTCTTTTTCTCCATCAGTTTTGCACCACACATTGCTCTTCTCATAATAATAATAATAATAATTAGATGGCCTGAGTGTACTTTGGATATCTGTACTTTCATATACAGGGCTATAGATCTTTGCGGGTTCACTTTTGTCTGATTAACTACTCTTTTCTGTAACTATATAATTATGGAAAATATACTGCAAAGGTTGGTCAAGACAACGTGAACATAGGCGTTGTTACAATATTTCAGCTGGCCAACACCAGCGTTCTTCAGGTTTATTGAATGTTGTTTTTCTTTTCCTCAAATTTGAAGATTTTCTGGGGAAAAAAAGCCACGAAGAAGTCCTACTGGTAAAACTGTGTATTGTGCGCTCGTAACTTTTGTCCTTGTATAGGAAATGTTACCTTAGTTGAAATATTTTGTGTATTTCCCTCTAGTATTCTGAGTGCTACAGCGTTCTTCTTCAGCGCATTACTCCTCCTGAAATGTTTGTTGACACCCACCCCATGCGAGTAAGTCCAAAAAATACAAGTGTTTTGAAGTACATAATTGCAGCTTACAGGGTTTTCAATTTTTGTTTGTGTGTGTTTTTCTTTTTTTTTTTTTCCATCAGTGGCAGAATTTAGGTTTTCCCACTGACTGGTTGCTTTGGTTGAGCATTGGACTTCCGTACAGGAGGTCCTGGGTTCAACCCTGGCCAGGCCAACACTCAGTGTCTTTAGTTAAAAGAACTGAGGAGAAAGTGCTGCCTTTGTGATGACATCTGCAAATGGGTAGACTTTCTAGTGTTCTCGGACAAGGACGATAAACTTTATACCCCATCTCACAACACTGTTTTGTTGATTTACCCTGTGGGATGTTATAGAATCCCCACACTGTATGTGAAGAGTGAGGGCATGGAGTAACCAGTGGTAGTATGGTCAGGCCTCATTTAATTCATTCATGGGTTGGGTGATATCGCTAGTGGACAGCCACCAGCTCCTGTATTTGCTGATGTCTGATCTCCTCCATAAATTTATTGCTTGTAAAGCACATTGGAATATGTATGGAGAAAGTGTACTATTTAAATTTGTTACCATTACCACTATTCCTCTTTGTTGGTTACATGAAAAGCTGAAACCATGATGTTGCAATTTCCTTCTTGAGCCGAGTGTCAAGTATTTATGAGTCAAGGAGTCATGAGTCAATGAGTTAGTGCAGTTAATTAAACCATAAAATGATAGGTAAAATTTCACAGAGTGCTTAGGCCTAATCACTGAAACAAGGGCTTAGGCTTAATCAACAAAATAATTATTGCTATATTGACTGTGAGTCCATTGACTCATGACTCATTGACTCATTGACTCATAAAACATGCATTCTCTCTTGAGCCGCACCCAAATTGAGTTGTGGCATCACATCAGGTGTTTCTTATGACATTCTGAAAGGGAAGAAAGAACAATTAAAAAAAAACCAAAGAGTATTAAACGTAGGGGTTTCATTAGAAGCTGGGTCACCGGTGGTATTGTGCTCTCTGTTTGTCAGAAATTTGCCCCTCACTGCCAGCTACTCCGCCTTGATTTTCACTCAAACCCTCGTAAAAGACAAGAGTGACTGCCACTTTCATTGATTAGCCAAGGCATCTACTTCAAAAGTTGTTGAAACCCCTGTAAACCACATTCACATGCAAGTACATGTACAGGTGAATTTGAGAACTTGGAGGGTTGAGGTTCTCCAGAGACTCCCCAATCACTTGGATTTGCTCTTGCTATAATTTGAAGCCCTGGGTAGAATCATCATCAGTTTTTGCTGAGAAAAAGTTAGTGTTCAGTGCAGTTTGTAATGGAATATATTATAAGAGAAAATCAAAGACAGAACATAGGTTGCCTGTAACTGAGTTTTAATAATAATAATAATAATAATAAGAAGAAGAAGAAGAAGAAGAAGAAGAATTTGAATGGCCATTTAACCTTTGTCTAAAAAGAAAACCTGATGACTACGTACTAACACTAATAAGTATTTTTGATCAGTTGGTGGTGTAGATTAATGTAGGTGGATCATGACTGTGTAGTGTTTCTATTCATATTTGGTAGGAAAGCGATCACACTAAGAGAGCTGAGAAAATGCTGCAAATGGCAGACAAAATTGGTTGCAGAAAATTTGTACGCCCCAAGGTAAGTTGTATGTTTCTATACCTTGAAGAAAACTGACTAGTATAGCCCTAGGATATCAATAATTGCTGCAATTTATTATAATATTTTCATAACAGAATGATGTATGCATATATGTGCTTAATGGAATGAAAAGCTAAGAGGAATATAGTTATTACCTTAAAAAATAGTTCATTGCTGTTTTGTGACCACTACTCAAAGTGAGATTCCTTCATACAGCAAGTTGCATTCTGGTTGCTGCATGGTGCATACTTGTTAAAAGGGCAATGCATTATGGTAAAAAGCCAGTAAAGTCAAAACAATGAGATTTTCTGAACATTTGTAGATTTGTTATGAATTCTGATTGTGGTATTGCTAACTTATTTCATACTTGCTGCACAACAATATAATATTAATGATGAAATCAGTTTAGCATGAAAAGTCAACTTTGAAAGTTAAACCCATTGGTGATGGCAATTAACCTCAAGTTAAATCACATCTACTTATTTTGATTTCATTGCTTTTTAGGAAGTGGTGGCTGGAAATTCCAAACTTAACATGGCCTTTGTCGCAAACTTGTTCAACACTTACCCTGGATTGCCTCCTATGGATGCTGACTTAATTGAGGAAGTCATGGAAGAAGCACGGGAAGAAACCCGCGAGGAACGAAGTCAGTGAAGGCCTTATGGGAAACTATCACAATTTAATCGGGCTTGATTAAAAGTTATCGTTCACTGAGTTTTTGTTTCTTTACCAAGTGGGACTGAGACTTGTCAATTACAGATTTTACTGTCTAACGCCAGGCAATTTTACTCGTCAACTGGCGTTGCTGTAGGGCATGTTGAGGTATCAATGGGTTAGACAGCCATATCGTACAGTCAAACCAGGTCAAAATTATGTACCAGTATCCGACTCTGATCTAGTAATCAATGGAATGTTATTTTGTCAATAACTTTGGAACGGTTTCTTTGTGATTTAAGTTGGATTTTGTAATAAGCAACTTGAATCCGTATTGTTGTGGTATTAATTCACTTTCTGATCAACAATATATAGAGACATTTCCTATTAAAGTTATTTTTCTTATTCGTGTGTGAAAACCACTGAAACAGAAGAGACATATGTTTCTGCAGCTAATGAAGCTCTTCCTGGCACATTAATAGCAGCAGTTGATGTCACTGAAATGATCTCCACTGTGTTAGAGACAATAATAATTTACCCAGTTACAAACTTATTGCTTGAACTTGGGATGGCTTGGTCCCAGAGGTTGTTAAAAAAGCTTGATATCGTAATAATTTATTTTATTAATTATTAATCCTTTTTGTCTGAGCATGTCAATGTTCTGTTTCTTTCGGCAGCTTTCCGTAATTGGATGAACAGCATTGGGGTCAGCCCATATGTGAATAATCTGTACAGAGATCTTTGCAGTGGCTTGGTCTTGCTGCAGGTATTTAATATATTGAAATTTATTTTTTGGCCACGAGAGCCCTTTAATGGGAAAATGGAATGTGTGTGAGAGATCGTCATCTGTACTAATAAATAATAATGATAATGACATCAGGAGGATGAAGACCTTGATAGCAAGTGCTTCGAGTGGATGTAAAACTGGCAGACGGCACCAACGCACACCATAGGAGGCATCGGCGAGTTATATGAATAGGTGCTTCCGACCAAGCTATACTACACAAGAAAGACCTGAGCAAGTAACAACCCAGATGAGACATGCAGGCTGTGTGGTAAAGCCCAGGAGTCAGTGGCACACATGCTTTCTGGCTGTAGTGAGCTCGCACAAACTAAAGACCTTGAGAGGCATAATGCATCACTAAAGATCCTTTTCTTTGAGCTCCTAAAAGACCAGAAATTGATAGAGACGATCCCACTTTGGTACTCCCCTACACAACCAAAACTGCTCTACGTAAACTATCAGGCAGTGGCATACTGGGATGTACCAGTGTACACCTACCACACAGAAGTGCTCACCAACAGAGTAGATGCGAGGATCATCACCAAGCAGAACAGGACAATCACTATGCTGGAGATGAGCTGTCCTTGGATTGAAAATCAACAGCAGAAGGAAGAAGAGAAAACGCACAAGTACGCCTGCTTACACTGGGAATTCAAGAGGCAATACCTGGGCTACCAGATTCAACCAAGTTAACATCATAGTGAACGCCCACGGCGTGTATTCCAAGGGACTCTGAAGTGCAACGAAGAAGCTACTGGGAGGATGCAGTAGGGAGTTGCTAAGACGAATGCAGAAATCCGTTTTGTGCAGTAGTTTGAACATTGCGAGAGCCTTCAAGTTCTTTTGCTAGAGAGTCACAAATAACAACTCAAAGATACAGAGAATAGGACTATAGAAGATGGTCTGAAAGCTTTGTTCTGCCGTAATTTAATATAGTTAAATGAAATTTAACATAGTTAACAACTAGGAGCTAGTCTGGTCAGTAGTGTTTTGCAGGCGGTTGTTAGTGTCTTGCCCGTCTAGCAGCGTTGTTCAGCGTTTTGGTGCGTTCTGCAGCGTTTGTTATAGTGACATGGTTCACGACCGGGAGCTAGTCCGGTCAGTAGCGTTTTGCAGGCGTTTGTTAGCGTTGTTATGCGTTTTTGTAGCGTTTGCAGCACTCTTTAGGTTGGGGGAGCCCTGGGGCTGACATGGTTCAGCGGTATTCCGGCGTAGTGCATGCGTTGTCCAATGTGCTTGCAGCGTGTTTGTTGCTCTGTTGGCGTGGCGTTGTGAGTCGGTTTAGGAGTTTAGTGTTTCTCGGCGTTCCCTCCCTCTCCCCCCCCCCCCTTTTTTTTTTTTTTTTTTTTGTGCTCTTTTTTTTGTGTGTTATTATTATTATTTTTTTTTATTTTTTATTTTTTATTTATTTATTTATTATTATTATTATTATTATTATTATTATTATTATTTCCACTGAGCTATCTGGCTCAAGTGTGACGGGTGCCTTAGGGGGGCCTGGCGCGGGGGGCTCGTGGCTTGGTTGCGGGTTGGGCAGGCCAGTCGGGTGTTCTAGCGCCTTGGGGATGTGACTGCGGTTGCAGCCCCCAGGCTTCCTGGGCACCTACCCTCCACTGGCGACGTGGGCGTTAATGGCAGTTATAGGTGGTACTCCAGTCTTGTCACATGCACAACTTGTCCTCGGTGATACTGCTACTCATTTTACCCACCACAATTGGATTGGAAGCTGAGTGAACTTTGAATGGCATGAACTGGGATTCGAACCCGGAGCGCTGAGATGCAGTCTGCAAGTGATATGATATCCACAATGCCGGTGCAATGCTCTACCAGCAGCAGTTCAATTTGTTGGGCTCATTTGCCGCTGTGAAAGGACTCGTTGAATGAATTAATTGTTTTTGTCATGCGCTGTCTCCTACAAAAAGCAAATTAGTTAATGTCATTAGAATAATTAATTCAAATTTGTCTGTTGTAGCTATATGACATCGTCCAGCCAGGTGTTGTTAACTGGGAAAAGGTCAACAGACCACCATTCAAGCAAATGGGTGGAAAGATGAAAAAGGTAGAAAATTGTAACTATGCTGTGGATGTTGGGAAGCAAATGAAATTTTCGTTGGTCGGTGTTGGTGGAGAAGACATCCATGACTGCAATGAGACCTTGACTCTTGGTAAGAAACCTGTTGTTTAATGACCATAATGAAATCGTCTCTAGACACCTGAAACTTTCAGGTTGTACCGCACTTCCATTAGTTAATTTTTTAATTACGATAACATTGGTCAATGCGAAACTTCATCCCCTCCGGCTAACCCTGGAGGTGTCGGGGATCAAATAGCAATTTTTTCCCTTATCTCCCAACTTTAATACAACTGTGTGCCCTAGTAAGATGAAGAACTACATTAATGGATATTCCTTCTCAAGCATATAACTCACAAAGAAAGATCTGCAAAGATAATGAAGTGTTTATAGTCTTCTTTCTAATATTTAAGAAACGGTCCAGATAAGAACGATAGCAACAACGGCAACGAACATGTTGGAATTCAATTGGTATGCAAAAAGGTGGTAACTTTTCTACTGTCTGTACTTACTTCTGATTGGCTTAAATAGCAAACGGTTAACAAAACTTCATAAAGCAATATTATATTCATCCTTACTTTCCAACCATCTTCCATCTTTCATCTGGTCTCAGTTTAAATGAATTCCACAGAAATCGTATGTAGGGAACATGTAAAATTGTAAACGTTTCTTGGCTTTTGTTTTCAACTCTTTTGATTGGTCAAAATCTTTTAACACAAAAAAACACCCTTTCAAAGTGGGCTGTAAATGAATTTTATTGCGTTAACTGCCTTCCTGTAGGTTTATGCATTCTCTGTGTAAAAATGATAACATTCCTATGTGGGGAAAGCCCCGTTGCCGCATAACAAAGGAAATTGCTATCCACCTTACACGGATCATTACTTAATTATTTGGTTCTCATTTCACTTCAACAAGGTATGGCTTTGGTAGAGAAAGTGCAGCGTACATAAACTACTGATCAAAAAGGAGATTTTTCAGAGTCACGTTGGCTCTACCAGGCATGTTTGGGGAACTGAATTAAGGGAGAGGGAAATTCTTGGTGACTCGATCTTCAAAAGTTGAAATTCCCCGAAGATAGCCTTGAGGGGACGGTGACTTTTATCAGCGTGTAATCGCCCGGGGTAATCGCAAACGAAATCCACGTAATTTTTGTATATATATTTAGGTAAGCCTAAAAGCGGAGCTCCTCGATTATTATTTATTTATGTTCATATTTTCAGATACTTTTAAAACTAATCTGCTTACCAATACGACCTTCTGGTATTTTCCCTTGCTCTTTCCGCTAGTTCTTCTCACTGTTGTCTCGTGCTCGGGATTTACTTGCTTCCGTTGCTCGTCAATACATAAATTTTGTCTCTTTATTCGGGCTTGCTTTTCCTCTCTCCCTCCATCTGTCTCTCTGTTTGTCTCTGATATTTCGGCTAGTTTCTCGTGCTCTAAGCCGCTCGCGTTGAGCATCGCCTACTCGTCGCCTCCTTAAGGTTTTTTTCTCTTTTTTTTCCCCTCTTCTTTCCTCGTTGTACGAGGTATTATTGAAAAAATACTTAACGCAGTGTCAAATGCAGTACGCAGTCATGCAACTTCCCGCCAAAAACCGCGGGTTCCAGCACTGCGTTAAGGGCGCGTTCGATTGACCCTATTTCGGAATAAGAATAAATGGAGTGATGATTTAAGGCGGTATGTGTAGCGTTTTGAAGAAGCAAAGACAATATAGATATGTTTAAACAGCATTCTAGCGGGTGTTTGACAATTTTAATGTGAATCTCCGTAAAAACGAAGGATTTCTAACTTCTATTCCATGTATTCCTATTCCGGAATGTACGGTCAATCGAACGCACCCTAAGGGCCGATTTACACGGTACGACTTTGTCGCATGCGACAACGGCTTACGACAGGCCCACGACATGATATACGATTGTTGTGTACGTCAGAAAAAATGTCGTAGCATTTTAAAACATGTTTTAAAACGCTGCGACAATCGTAAGTCATGTCGTAGGCCTGTCGTGAGCTTGTCGCATGCGACAAAGTCGTATCGTGTAAATCGGCCCTAAGCATCGCGTTTACGTGAAACGGCAAATGCGAAACGGTGGGCTGCTGCTTGTCATAAAAGCATGAAAATTTTGTTATTTAATTCGTCTTATTATTTTGAACAGTTACTTGATACCTGTTGCTAACACGCAAGGAATGAGCTCATATCAAACGACTTTTCTCCATTTTTGGCAAAACGCAAATCTTAGTCCGACATTTGCCGTAAACGTGACGCTTAACAGAGAGATTTAGCTTCGCGTTTTCGTGAAACGGCAAACGCCAGGCAGTTGCTTGTCCAAAAACCTTAAGAGGTTTCTTCTTTTAACTTGCTTCTCCCTTTTGAGAATTTTCTCGATATCTGATACAAACAGTGAAGACATTAATTAAAATCGAACATGTTTCTTTGATTTGTGGCAAAACTCAAGTTTCATCCTTACGTTTCCCGTTTGCGGTATGAACCTACGGATGGACGGTCCCACGATTACGTCATAACCAAAACTGGAATTTCTCGAGGCTGCCGTATTAACCAATCGCCACGCAGAGCTCCGCTAGAAAAACTTTATAAAAGGTAATATCTTTAATTTGCAGCTGTCGTGTGGCAGCAGATGAGAGCATACACACTTGCCTTGCTTTCAAAACTGACTGCAGATGGAAAGACCATGGCAGACAAGGATATTGTTGATTGGGTCAATAACAAGGTATGCTTTGTCTTTTGGCTTATTCCAGGGAAACAAATGAAATTGGAAGGATTTTATGTGATAGGGAAAAAGTCTTGTCATCATTAATTTTGGAACCATAGCCGTTGTGGCGATTGTACTCGTTGAAGATTTCAAACGGCTAAAAACACATCATTGAATTCCACCTCAGTTGTAGAGTTAGTCATTTCAAATGCCCGGTCTGGCCTGTCAATTCTTCAAATGAAAAGCGTCCTAACACGTGACGCCACATTTGAGTTGAATTTGTGCCTTTTGCACTCTGCTCTGGGAAGTGTACACTCTTTAATGTGACGTAATATCACCATGGCAACAAAAGAGGCATGTAAAAGGAACTAGGTGACCAGAGATTTTATTGCTGGAAAATGATTAGCAGACTCAGACAATACTCTCTGCAAAGTTAAAAAACCTTTCTGAAGCAAACTCATAGCCATCTTCACCGGGCAATCGGAAATTTTTCAGGTGGCTCTGAATCCGCCCCAGAGAGTTTTTTAAATTTTGCAGAGAAAGTTATCGTGGCCTGCCAGTCTTGTTATCTCGGAAGAGTATCGAAATGAAATGGAACGATTCGCTGTGTTCGTAACTTACTACTTTTTGTCCCACAGTTGCAAGAAGCGAACAAGTCCAGTAAAATTGCGAATTTCAAGGATCCATCTATTGCCACAAGTCAGGCAGTTTTAGATTTGGTCGACGCCATAAAGCCTGGTGTAGTGGACTATGGCTTGGTGTCAGCTGGCGAAACTGATGAGGTTGGTAAGAAACAGACTACCAGAATTTATCAGCGATGTACTCGGGCATACAGTGATATATAGGACATTTCCGAGTTTATGCCTGCCTCCTATTCAAAGCGAGTGTAAGTGCGAAGTTTACGTGATGGTAATTAGTTGTACTTTACATACGATTGAAAACTAATTTCCACGAGAAAAACTTCGCACTTAGACTCGCTTTGAAAAGGAGGCAGACATGAATTTGGAAAAGGACTATTCTGGACAGGTTTGGCCGATTTCACGTCCGGATTGCGCTCGTTCTGAGCCGTAGAACACTCTCTTTTACGATTGTGCATGTTGCACGCAATTGTACAGTCGCTCTTTTCATCCATTTGCCAGGTTAAAATCTTGTTAATCTACCAATCAATGCAATTATGCCGGCATTTAACATTTCGTTCGTAGCATTGTTGCGAGACGTTTGACATTTGAATTAGATTAGAACTAATATTCTCATCCTTTTTACAGGGGCACCCAAAGGAGGTGTTCCCCAGCCAGGTATGTATCTGCTGGCTGGAACTGAAAAGACGTATTGGCAGAAACCCATTACTTGGAGCTTCCATATGCATTGTAACCTTGAGTCAACTCTTTCCCATATCTTTCTATTTTTAAAACTACTATATTTTGACGTATGTGACTGAGACATGGGGTAAGTGGATCACATGCGTCACATACGTGTGTGACGTAGTAGATGGCTAACGATAGGTCTCTTTTGATTGGCAATTGTGAAAACACCCACTGAAGCCCCCCTGGGAGGTGCTTCTAAAAATAGAAAGATACGGGAAAGGGTTTACTCAGAGAGTTACTGTGAAAGATGGAGGACGCAGGTAACGAGCTCCTGTTAATGGAAGTTGCTGGGAAAAAGGATCTTTGCTGTGCAGGCATATTGTTTTCAATGTGCCGCTCGCGCTCCCGCCTTCTCCTGGGAGAAATATTTCTGTTGTGAGGGCTATTTGTAGTCAATGTGCCCTTCGATTGGGTTTGGGCACCTCCTCCCTGCCCTGCTGGCAAACGGAATTTCTGGTCTGCTTCTGCTAGGCGTGCGGAACAGATAAAAATTTCCCAGCAGGTAGAGAAATCGTTCCCAAAAGGCTTATATTTGGTTTATTTTTTAGCCATGATATATTTTGATGAATTGTGAAAAAAATGGCTAGTTGGGTGCCCCTGTTTTAAGTCTCCTTAAACCTGGTTTTCACTAGCGACACAAGCACAAAGCACAAGCATAAGCAGCTTATGCTCAGTGAAAATGAACGTCGACATTAGCATCAAAATCAACCACGGCAACCGCCATTTTGTTTAAATGCTCAGACGCGGGGAATCTGGAACGAGTGCTTTGATTGGCCAGACCTAGCAAATTTCCTTGTGCTTATGTTTCGTTTCGGTTTCACAGGACGCAAGCAGAAACGCAAGCGCAAAGAGAAGGAAAAAATATTTGATACATATGCTTCCGTTTGTGCTTGCGTCGCTAGTGAAAATCAGACTTAACTGTTTATATCTTCTGCTCTCTGTGTTACTAGGAAAGACACGAAAACGCCAAATACGCCCTCGGTGTTGCCCGAAAGATTGGAGCCACAACCTATGCTTTACCTGATGACTTGGTAGAAGTTAAACCCAAGATGGTGTTAACAGTATTTGCTTGTCTGGTGGCTACAGCTCTCGCTATGGAATAAAAGAAGTTTCAACAGCAGGAGTCTTTAAACTTCGGTTGACCTTTAAACGAAAAAAAAAGAAGACTAGATGTTTTACCCTTTAGGAATATAATAGAATTTTGAGCTCACCAATGAACAGCTGTAGCCTGTAAACAAGCAAAAGTTACTGCTTTAAGTCACCTGGACTAAGGAAACACTAAATTGTGCACGAGGCCGGTTGAGTTTTTAGCTACACATTTCAAATTATTTAAAAGTAACATCAAATTAAAGTATCAGTAATAAAGGGAATTACAAGCATATTTTATAAATGCCATTGTGTGGAATATATATATTCATATCCCAGCCTCTACGGCAAAGTAGAGAATTGTTGTGAAGCACATTCTAATCATTTACGAATGTATGGTTAATGACAGTATTATTAACACAAAACCCATGTTTGTAATGCGGCAGTCATTAACGAATGGACTTTTGTAGTAAAGAGCGTGGTCCTTCTAGTCATTAAAAATAATAAATATTTTCCAAAAAAAAAGTAAAGTGTTGTTTCCTTTGTTAACAAGAGGCTACAAGTAGCCTATACTCGGGCCTGCAAAAGTACAGTGAGTGGTGTATGGTTAATTTAGCGCTAAAGAAAAGAACAGAGAGAGGTTTGTCCTTCTCACATCGGCCTTACATTGCGATTCTCATGATGTTCGACTGTGTATGTAGTGAATACCCGGACCCAGATTATCTTTATTACAGGTGGTGACAATGACCACTGGACCATGGAAACGAGGTAAAAATAGTGTATTTATGCCAAAGTGGCTAAGTCTGACATTGTTTTTTACTGATCGATGGGTATTCTTGCTCAGTGTTTGAGAAAGGAAACGCTAAATTGAACGGCTTAAGATGAAACGAAATGACTCGTCGAAACATCTTTTGCAGAAAAAAATGAAAGAGAAACGAAGGTGAGATGTGAAAACATCTTTCCAAGATGACCAAACTTTCGTGCACTTGGATGTTACAAAAGCATGAACTAACGTTTCGGTATCTTTCTGAGTGAGACATTTCCTGATTTTAGATAGATTGCGTATATGAAAGAAAGCTACTTTACAAATATTTTGAACTTGATGCTCATGATTCATAACATCATTAAACATTACTCCTATATTTCTAGCTGACTCAGTTGAAACTACCCTAATACCAGCTATACTAGCGCGGGCGGTGTTTGGCATGTATAACTAAAAATTCAGTCTTATCGCGATTGAGTTTAAGCTTATTACATGCCATCCATCCATAGATCTCTTTTGCACAGGCCTCCATTTTCAACAGAGCAGCAGATTCTTCAATACAACCTGACTTAAATGACACATAAATTTGGCAGTCATCAGCATACAGATGGAACTGAAGGCCATGTTTGCGAATTATGTCACCAAGGGGGGCCGTATATAAGGTGTAAAGAATTGGACCCAGTACTGATCCTTGCGGCACTCCCCATTGCAGCTCAACAAAGGATGATCTGGTATTTTCCACTTGGATAAACTGTCTGCGATCCTTTAGATAGGATGCAAACCAATGGAGAGCATTTCCCTTGATGCCATATCGAGTGTTTAGTCGACTTAACAAGATGACATGGTCGACCGTGTCAAAAGCGGCTGATAAGTCAAGTAATAAGAGAAGAACACTTTCCTTTTTATCAATTGCATTAAAAATATCTGACTGCACTTTTAAGAGAGCGGTTTCCGTACTATGAGCCACTTTATAGGCAGATTGTAATCTTTCTTGAAGTCCATTAGCATTTAGGTAGTCAGTAAGTTGGCAGGCTACAGCTTTCTCGGTGACCTTAGACAACAGTTTCAAATTAGAGATAGGTCGAAAATGAGAGAACAGTTGATGGTCGAGAGAGTCCTTTTTAAGCTTGGGTCTCACCATTGCATCTTTAAAGTGGCGCGGTACGTTTCCCGTTGCCAGTGACAGGTTGACGATTCTTGTAATGACAGGTAACAATGTATCTAGACATTCCCGTAGTAAGATGGAGGGTAACGGATCTAGATCACAGGTCTTAACGCCAGATGAAACTAAATATTTTCTGATTTCATCAGTATTCACAATACAAAAATCTGTAAATCCCGATTGACAGCAGAGGAGGTCAGGTAGTGGGTTAATTATAGATTCTGAATCATGAGACAAATTACACCGCATCTTAGATATCTTCTCATGAAAAAAGGCAGCAAATTCGTTAACAAGTTGTTCACTCGATGTATCAACATGTCAGCTTTGAAGCCAAATGTTTCTCGATTTCCTGTTATTTTCTTCAATCGTTCTGGGCTTAGTATTTTACTGAACCACATGTCTTCTTAGAGGGTATACAGCAAAGATGTCTACCATGACACCGTAATGATTTACGATACCAAACAATGTCGTGAACTATTAGAGCTACATATTGTGCAAGGACTTGAATCTCCTGGAAAAAACAAAACGCAGCTCAGTTGACAGTAATGCAAAAAAACACTGTCAAGTTACTGCACTACCACACGCAATGCGTTCTTACTTTAAAAAATATCCCGTATCTCCTCAATTCTCCCCCCCCCCCCTCCACCTCCAGACTAAAAATCCCGTATCCCCACAATTTTTTTTACCTAATTATCCCGTATCCTGATCGCTTCTCGGGCTTTTGGCTAAGATTAGTTTCTTGGCCAAGGGCTACGGTCAAGTACTATTGTACAACGTACGGTACTTTTTCAGTGCCGTAAGGGGCAGGCACAGAACAGTTTCGGCTGTTTGTCTGTTCTCTCGAGAAACGATGACGAGGGTTTTTTCGGGTTTTTTGTTCAGCTCGAGTGTAGAATCAGGACGAACTGTTGTAGTTTCTGATAACTATTTACTACTTGTAGCTTTTGTTGAGTTTTGAATCGATGATAGAGAGAGTTTTGGCGATCTCAATCCGGACTGGACTACTGGATTTAATGATTTTTCTTAACGAGATTTCAAGTTATTGTGGAACGTTTGGTACCAAGAGAAAATGAGGGGACAGAGAGGGAGGCTCCAGGCGTTGGCCGGGATATGTTATGTCCACGAAAGTTATTTTTAGACGAGCGGAAATCTTTGTTCTAGGGGAAGTCTGTCTTCCGAGATGTCCGCATGCAGTCTTGCTTCGCTCTCAGGTTCTTAGTGGAAAGAGAAAATGATGGCGCACGTGGAAGGCTGATGAATATTTATTTTCTTTCAAACATCGGACCGAGGTTAACCTGCATGCGGACGTCTTGGAAGACTTCCGCTCGTCTAAAAATAACTTACGTGGACATGA
>NW_027179693.1:52500-57500 GCF_036669935.1 Montipora foliosa | reverse complement strand
GACGGCTGACTGAGGCTTTTATAGCTAGACTCTGTCTATTAAAGTAGCCAGTTGCACAGGTTCTACTATGTAGCAGGTAGGCATTACAAGTGCTCTTTAGCAATAATGAATGAGGCTTTAACAGATTTGGCCAATGCAGATGTACGTTATAATCTGAGCTCTGGGAACAAAGTCTTTATGTCCTCGTTTTATTTACAACAAAACCGTTGATTTTATGACCTTGAACGGCTGACTACAAAGAACGCGAGTACGGTCACGTGTCATTAATCGTATTTTATTGATAGGGCAGTAAAATCTCATTTAAAGAGAAAAACAAATACTCGTTTATGTTCACAATACATCGAAGAATAAAGTCTACAAATACCTATTTTACCTTCAAATACTTACCCCTGCATAACCTTTCAAATTCCGGCATTATGACATGGGTCACAGTCTCAAATAAAGCTATCTTTAGAATACCCGTTCCCGCAAAAGATAGTTATGTCCCTGAAAAAAAATTGGCCGAAGCTGTCACCCGTGACGTGCCTTCTCCTAATTGGTTAAAGTGGCGGCTCTTTCTTTTCGTGTTGTGTCTAAGAGTAAATCCATTTGAGACTGCAGGGGCAAGATCGGAAATTGTTAGAGAAACACTCTTATCTAATTCATTCTTGGAATGCAAAGATATTTAAATTAAAAGAAAACGAAAGCACGGTCGCACTGCTGGAACGCGCAGTGTTTTGACGGGAAGTTACATGGCAAATTATTTGTCTCCAGTTTTAAACAAAAATATACGGTAGGACATGAGGATAAAAAATCCATCCTAAGTGAAGTTATCGCAGTTAATGAAGCAACTTGAGCTGTTGCAAAGCCAGACTGAATAGGACTGACACACGCGATTGCGCTCTCTTACCATCGCAGAGCTGGTCACGTGCAAGTAATACAGCAGATCCAAATAGGTGAATGAATGATAATTTTAGTTGGCGATCTTGCTGACTAGTATCTACTCGGAGTCCATATGAAGCATTTGTCTTATATTTCTCCACACTGCTTGTCTGAGCAACCTCAGTCTCCAGCAATATAAAACTGGATTCACGGCAGCGTTTGCAAGGACAATAGTCGTGGAGACATCATAGGGGCCCTCCACGCGTTCCGTATTTCTCAGCAACAAATACACCAGTAGAATGCACACAAAAGGAGCGAAAAATAACCAGTAAAAAGACACACAAAAATGCATGGCTGAGGTTATCTTCCTGTACTTAGCCATGTCGAAAGAACTGTTTCTTTTCTGTTAGGCAGATAAGATAGGTTTGATCTACCTTTGTCGCCTAATACAGTTATAAATTTTACAATAGCTTGCTGTAAGAATGAAAAGCCCCAAGAACATGAAAGGTAAATGAAACAATACGTAAAGTTTGTTGCTCAACACGAAGAAGCGAAGTATTCCCAGGCAAACGAGACAAACCCAGAATATACAATAAATCAATAGAAGTCTTTTAGAGTAATAACTCGAACATAGCGCGCGAAGACCCAAATGTATGACAAGGTATCTTTCGACGCTCAATAAAGCTATGATACTCACAGAAATCTCGCTGAAAAGCCAACCCAAGCATTCCTTTATAACCCCGAGCAATCAAGCTAAAGAGAATTGTCTTCGAAGTCTCGCTACGAAGTATGCCATTGATACTGGTTGTGCCAGAAAACCGGCTAGAGAATCGGCAAACGCTACACAGCCCAAGAGAACAAAGGAAGGCTTTTGGAGCGACGAACTCTTGAAAGTTGTTATCACAATGAAACCATTACCAATCGCTGCGGGGAGGAAAGTCAAAGCATGAAGGAAAACACAGAACATTTCCAGTGAATCTAAAGGTTGCCTTTTTATCGTCTCGAGAAAGAAGCATGTCGAAGCATTATTTAAATTAACAAACATGGCCGACGAGACAAAGCTGTGGGTAACTGCCCGATGGATAGGGAAACGTTAAATGACATGGGATGTACCTCCAGCTTTCTGACAAAGTTACAAAGAGCGCTACGAAGAGGACTTTACAAAGTGCTTCAAATCCGGGTCAGTCGCTGTGAAGAGCAGGCTGACGGTGGTTCTTCAATTTTTTCCAGTAATATTTTCCTTTTATTTCGTTTTGCATTCAGTAAATTGTACAGTCAATATTTGTATTACAATGTCGATTAGTGGAACATATTACGTATTTTAAAGACATCTTTTTGTCAGGAAACAACTTTTAATTCTAACTTGTGTAAATGAATTGCGTGAAATTGTAAAGAATATTTGCATTTATGTCATAAGTCTCGACACAAGACGGTGAAATCCGGAAACTGATGATAAGATCCAACGTATAAAGACTTTCAATTAAGAAAAAACGAGAAAAATACGACAAAAGCATTTCTCCCGATAAATGTTCTCAATGTGGTAAATTGTAACACTTTACAGTAATCAAGTAGACAAATAAGTTTTGCTAGAAACAAAAACAATTGCAGCTGTTCTTCAGTGAGAACCTAAGCTTATAACATGCATCCTGTCTAAAAAATATACAGGCTATTAAACGGGTAGGTTTTCAAAGATAGTTGGCCTTACCAGTGAAGTCTAACTTAAAACTGCGGCATCAGTTCAGTCAGTTACGATGAGGGTGGATCTGCGTGCAAGGAGATTCGAAACTCTCTTCTTTACGCTTTCGACAGTTTTGCATATTTCTTGCTTCCTTTCCTTTCACATCCTCTTTCACAGAGGAACTAAACAAACAGCTTCAAGTGACTTTCAAAAAAGTGATTGCATTTCATAAGCAAAAGTAATTTGGTTTGTATTTCAATATCTAGTACAGCTGAACTGTCCAGTCCGCGACTCGAAAGCCTTTTTTGTGAACACGCGCAAAAGCCTTGTTGCACGAAAAATAATCCGCTGGTCTTGGGCAGAATAGCCTGAGCTTCTCGTTTTCTGGTAACGCTCGTAAAAATGTCGTGGTGGTTTTGCCGCACTTCAGTTTCCCCGGGGCAGTTGAAACTTGACCTCAAATTTGACCGGCAAACTTGACCTCTCCGCTGACCTTCCTTTGCCTGTGAACGAGCGCGATATCTGAGTGCATTTCCAACATAAGAAAAAGATTTCTTGCGAAACCAATTTTTGTCTCTTACTAGCTAAACAATTAAATCGAGGAGAGCATAGATCTTCCTCGCTCACGAGGCTGACCAGGGGCTATAGAAGGACGTCTTCGAATTACGCGCCATTTCTCTTGTCGGAGCTAAACCAAGGGCGATAGTACAATTGAAAGACTAGTTTCCTGGACCAACTTTCTATTAATTAGGAGCTTTTATAATTAAAATTCTTGGTCTGAAATAGTTTTTTCGGCAACTATATCTGTTTTCGTAAACTAGCCCGTTCGTATGTGACTCAGTCAGTCAGCCAGTCCGCGCCAGTCAAACCTCGATGGAATTTGATCGTCTGCGTGAAAGCAGTCCTGATGGCCTTGACTCTGAAGATGACTTCCGCCACGGTTAAGTTGACTACGAACACTCCTTCTTAGTACTCCTTTCACCCAGACGATCAAATTCCATCGAGGTAAGTGTTACGAAAAATAGTATTGCGTGACAAGCGTTACTGTCTCGAAGCTTCGCGAGAGTTCGTAGTTTGTTTATATTTAGGTTTGTACGTAAGCGTTTCTAAATCGGTGTGTTTTGTAATCTTTCTATTATTAGATTCATTACTATTTTAGAAAGTTCTAGAAGTTTATTGTCAGAGTATATAAGTAGACGAGTCCGAACGGAGTGTTTTTTTTAACTAGTTTTTCACAAGCGAAGAGAGTTGGCGTTGGCCGTGTTCAGTCAAGTGTGACAGAAGCTGTGTGCATTCAAGTTGGCGGAGGCCGTGTAAGTTTATCAAGTACGTGCTGTTTAGAGTTTACTTCGTGGAAACTACGTTCATCTTTGGAATAAACCTTCTTGTTGTTGTTCCGACAACCCTGCGTTCAGTTTAGTTGCAAACTACCTTTCCTCAAAACATTCGAACTCGTAACATTGGGGGCCTGGTCCTGGAGAGGAATTCATTTGTTTGCCGACTACAGAAACCAGGAAAGGACAATTCAAGAAGGAGTTACAGAAAAGTAAGAGGAACTGTACGAGAGAGTATATTGTGTTTTTGCTGTGGAATACTGCTATGGAAATGGAAAAGCTTTTGCAGATGGGAAAAGAATTCGGGTTGGAAGGAGAAAAGCTTCTCGAGTTTGTGAGGGAAGAGGAAGAAAAAGAAGAAAAAAAGAGGCAATTACAAGAAGAAAGAGAAGAGAGACGTCGAATGCTTGAGGAGGATAAAAGAAAGGAAGAGGAAGAGAAAGAGGAAAGGCGCAGAAGAGAAGATGAAGAGAGAGAAACTAGGCGACAGGAACGCGAACTAAGAAAATTGGAGATGGAAGCCGAGCTGTTGAAACAGAAAGAGGCTATTGAAGCGGCAAAAAGAGAACATGAGCTGGAGATTGCACGTTTGGCTGTGGAGAATGCGGACGGACGTCCTGAAGTGAGAGAGGATCGGGCTAAGGCACCTAAACTCCCCTCGTTTGTTGATGGTAAAGACGATTTGGACGCGTATTTGCAGAGGTTCGAGAGATTTGCCGAGACAGCTAAGTGGAAAAAAGATGGATGGGCATCGAAGCTCAGTGCTCTGTTGTCTGGACGGGCACTAGAAGTGTATTCACGTCTATCGGAGGACGCAGCTAAGGATTATGACAGGGTAAAGATCGCGTTAATGAAGAGATATGACCTTACCGAAGACGGCTATCGTCGAAAATTTAGAGCATCCAAACCAGAAGTCGACGAAAGTCCGGAGCAGTTTATTGTGCGACTGGACAGATACCTGTTACGTTGGCTAGAGCTTTCGGATACTGCGCAATCCTTTGATGGTCTTAAGGACTTGATCGTGAAAGAACAATTTATTGACTCTTGCCCTAAGGATTTGGCAATTCACCTGCGAGAAAGGGCACCTGAAACTCTAGCAAAGATTGCGAAGATTGCTGACCAGTACT
>NW_027179693.1:5000-42500 GCF_036669935.1 Montipora foliosa | reverse complement strand
GGTTCATTTTTTCCTTCTTCATGGCTGCCTTGACACAAACACATTTTGACTGTGTAAAGCTTGTTTGTCTCCAAGCACAGGGTTTTCAAATTGAAAAAAAGTAGCAGGAGGAAATTGTAAAGTAGCCGGAGCACTATCTCATCGTGATGACAGCAGCCTGCAGATAACGAAATATTGCCATAAAGCGGCTTCCGTTGATATATTTCCTTTTACATACATGAAGTATTATCATAACAACGTCAGCGGTCTTGTTTCCTTTCTACCTCGATTCGCTGCAATTCGCAGTTTCGTTTGTCTGAATTTCAAAACACTTGCGCTGTTGAAGGCTTTTTTTGTTATGACTTCTTTCAGTCTTTTCTTGAAATACATTTGGTGCAGTCAAGACCATAATGAGTAACATTTCACGAGAAAGACTGCCTTCTCATTCAACACGCGGATGCCGCTACAGCTACAGATACTGTGGTCATTTCAGCCTCGGCATATTGTTTTATCGTCACTTTCAGAACAGTGAACTGCAACAACACGTAATATTTGTTAACTCTTATTCCTAAAATTATTGTTACCTATTTCTCTTCGAGACTTCTCCGCACTTGACAGAAAAGACAACATCGTTTGCTGCCTCCGCTTCATGTTGCAACTTTCACGTGAGAACAAATCTGCTGCTGCGCCGATACATGCACGTTCAAATGAGAGTCCGTGAACACGAGCAGACTTTCCCGCTAAAAAAAGCTCTCGCTTCGAAGATCAAAAGGTATATGTAATAGCCGCACTGTTCATCAGTCCGCATTCATTTATTTCCTCGAAAAAATCAGATTATGATTTGGTGAAACAGAATTGTGTAGTTAGTAAAATTTGGAATACGAAAAGTACCCGACGCAAATGCTTGAAGTAGCCGGTGACTTGCGCCGGGCGCCGGCTAAATTTGAAAACTCTGCAAGCATGGCATAACAATGTTACGTTCATGGTATCAGTGATACAGGAAAATTTGGTTTTATCATACAAGTTGATAATTTGGTAAATATTATTATAACGTTTAACGTACCACTGCAAAAAAGACTTCTGAGCTGATGTTTCTAGTGTTCGCTCTTTGTCAGAGCAAATTAAGGAACTTTGTGTTGTGAGTGGTTTATATAGGAGATGGAGGTAGAAACAAAGCAATTAAGTGAATAAATTAGTTCAATGAAAAACGTTCATTAATTCAGTTCGGATAACTAAGAGTGCCCAGTTGAAAGTTTTTTTCCCTGAGAGTTTTGCAGCTTTCTTTGTTTCCTTATAGTATGTATTGATAGGTCGCACTAATTATTATTATTGTTATAGTCTGCATGTTACAGGAGGAGTGGCTTAAAGTGCCCCTAACCCTTCACCTTATTTTTTTTTGGTAGATTTTGACATCTTTCAAGAACTTATTTTCGAAAAAAAATTCAAAAATATTGAATCCGGGCTTTTTTTACAAGCGCTGAAAGTGGAGGTGGTCTTGACTATTTTTTCACCTATCGTTCACATTAGTCCCCCACTCGGCCAAAGTATCGATCGTGATGTAAGAAAAGGACATCGTGCAAGCTTGAGTTGTTGGGATGTGTGAAGATTAGTGGAGAACACAGAGAAAATGGTTGAAAAGTGCATGGTTCATGGATGCAGCAACTCTAACAATAAGCAAAAAGGAATCGGCATGCATAAGATTCCTTCTGATAGTGATCCGAGGGCTGAAGTCCGCTGGTTTTGTCTGCTAGCCGCTTAATTCTTAAGAACTTCTTCTCGCTTGTCTTTTTCTTCTTTTTGTTGTCTATAATTCTTGAGCCATTCTTCATCAGTGAGAGGCTCGTCTATATAGGCTTGCAATTCGCTGTCTGATTCTTTGCCGGCAGTTGAACTTTTTGATAAAAGTTCTTGATTTTCTCGTTGCTCTGTCTTTATTTCTTGAAAATCCAGGCATTCCGAATTGTCCGAAAGATACTCTTCCGTACTTGAGTCGGAAAACTCTTTGGAAGAGGACATATTTGCAGACCAATTGTAATTTTTCACAAATAATCTTCGAACTCGCACTTGTATGTTATGGAATGGTGGAGATCCTTTTCTTACGTCACAGCTAAAAAAAGGTGTTAGATATCAGACGCTTCTCATTGGCTTGTTCCTAACGAGCCCACGAGAGAATAATTTGTCCAGCGGGGCTTTAGCGCGCAGAAAATTTACCTATTTCACTCACTTCAAGCGCTCGTAGAAAAATAAGGATTCAATATTTGTGAAAATTTTTTCCGAAAATGAGTTCTTGAAAGTTGTCAAAATTTACCCCCAAAAAAGTAAGTTGAAGGGTTAGGGGCACTTTAAGGAGGCTCGAAATAGTTTCTCCTTTTTTCAAACAAATAAACATATTCTGTCCTTAGATACAGTTAGGGTAATCACATCAAGACGAAATTTGGCCAGGGTATTAAGTACTTATTTGTAGATTTCTCACATTATGCACCCTTTTAATAAGTCTAATATATGCCGTTTTCCACTAATGACGTCAAACTCATGCTTTTAAAATTTATTCAGAAATGTACAAAGGCTTCAAACAAGAAATGAAATCGGAAAAGTTTTAGGGCTTTGTACATTGAAAGCAAGAGTGCGACATCATTAGCGGAAAACGGCATATATTAGACTTATTAAAAGGGTGTATATTTTCCTCCAAAATAATTTTACCATGGCAACGATATTACTAAGGGAGTACTAATTTTCATCACTTGTCCCTAGCGTACTCTACTCTGGTCACCCGTGCAATCAAGGCTTGTCCAGTAGTCAATAGCTCATTGTTTCGCTCAAAGTACTTTTACTTTTACAATGTTAAAGCGGTTGCCAAAGCTTTGGACCAGTAATTTTCCACAACATCACACAATTCTCCCCTGTCTCGCCTTACGTAAACCCCCATACCATTAGTCAGCCACATTTCAGTGTTGCTTTTCAAGCAAGTGCCTTGACTCACACTCTTTAAGATTGCATTTTTCCCACCCTCCCACCCAACTGGAAGCTTTGTCTTCTTTAATTGCTATGGCTGTGCTTTGTCTTGCAAAGTTTTTACATTATGCTATTTCATCTATTTTAATTTTAGTTTCGTTCTTTGGTCTCATAGTTTGTCACATTATATCATTCCGCATGTTACCACCATTTAACTTAAAAAAAAAAAATTAGTCTAATTTAGAAAAGTAAACCCTACAGGTGTGTCCTTTTACAGTTCTTACTTACTTATTTATTGGTGGCAGGGAAGTGCACCCTGGGCTGCACTTTACCTCACAGAAGGTGGGACAGTCCTCCTTGGCAATAGGTCCGGATTGCTTACTCCAAGATGGTACAACTCACCATCTGACCTATTCTCCTTCCAGAAGGGTACCCCTCTTCTTGTCCACCCTATGTTACATTCTAATGTAGGGTTGCCTCTGGAGACTCCACTACTCTAGGGGGTCCTCCTAGGGACACTGCTACCCTAGGGGGCATAGGCTCTGCTTTCCCTGCCACCCAAATTTTGCCAAAGGATAGTGGTTAACATAATGATTATAATTGAATTAAAAAATAAATAGATAAAAGGAGAACCTGTGTTCCTCCTTCTCTAGTTTCACAAGCCTTGTAGGGGTGGGGGGAGGAGTAAACACCATTACCCTCAGTTGTCGATGCCCCTCTCCTGGGCATGTGAATATTCCCTGTGGCTCTTCCCTTTTTATGTCACTGACCCTTAGGGACTCATTAATCAGATTTACTGATGTTTTTGACTGACAAGACACCTTAACTGGACTGGACACAAATGCATCAATGACAGAATATGCCTCCAAGGTTTTTGAAAAAGATGGGAAAGACATTTCTTTGAACATAAACTACCCCAAATTGTCAAAATGCGTTCAAACAATGGCCACATTCATCCCTTTTCTTATTACTCTCTTAGTTCACCAAATTTGCGACCCATGTCTTTTCTTTTATAAAAAAGTTATTGCCTGTTAAACTTCAAAAACTTTGTAAGCCGCCAAGGATACTGCTTGTCATTTTCATGCTTTGATAATCCACAGAGGTAATCATCTACATTTTGGACATACATTGTATCTGTTTCAGTTGCCATTGACATGATCAAAGAGATCTGTTGTGGCAAAAACACTGATGTCTTCCGTGAAATGGAGAGAGATGACTTTCAAGAAGACTGCGCATTTGCTATCATTTATAATGATAGTTTTGAGACATTAAATCTTGTTGGATTTCGCCGGATGAGGCAAACATTTGGGTTACAGGACTAAGATGTCTCCTTGACTCAGACAAAGGTAATCATAACATCTTGGGGGGTGGGGGTGGGGGAGGGGGTAGTGCAGCCCAGTGGTTAGATGCTTGCCTTGAGATTCAGGGATCCTGAGTTCAAGACTCGTTCTGACCTGGTTCAACTTCTTGGCTGCACTTGTGAATAGCCAACTGGTTTGCCTCTGGTTAGTTTGGATTCTTAACAGTAATCTTGTTCTTGTTGTTGTTCTGTTTTGTTGTTTCATTCATTATGTTTCAGCGGCCCTAAAGAGCTCCTAAGCCTAAAGGGAAGGGTACTTAAGGAATTTCTGGGTGGGGATGTGGTGTTGAGACCCTGGAACCCTTGGCCTTTACCAGGTGCAGTTCAGCTGAATTTTTCTACCCTATACTAGGGTAAGCTCCCCAAATCCCTCCTATCCTCGAGTTACAATATCCAGTAGTGTTTTATGATAGCCATCTGTAAACATTGTTGAGCCTGAGTTGCATAAATTTAAACTTTGCCGATTTGATGTTTTTATATTTTTGAGAGGCAATTCCTGGTTTCCTTAGTCTAGATAAAATCTTGAACCAACTGGTCAGTTTTGTGAAAAATGATACCCTATTCTAGACCCAAAGGCTCTGATTTATATGCCCCATCCTAGAGTAAACTGCTTGAAAACCATACCCTTCATAGTGGCACATACCTATATAGCCCATATAATTTATGGCAACATTCCCTCTTGGAGTGGTCAACATTATTCAATATTGTACAGCAACTTGGGAATAAAACTCACTCGTCTTTTCTTTACCTCTTTGTAACTGAGCAGCGAGCAGTCCTGTGGAAAACAGACAACAGATGCGTGATAGATATCCTTTGAAAATTGAAACATACCATGAAATATTAAGCAATAATAATTTTTATTATTTAGCGGTAACGAGTGATCAAATTGAAACATTGTGAATGGTAAAATGGTCTTGTTTAGTGGGGGAGTGGGCTTAGTAAACAACTGCAACTGGTCAGCAGGCAACCAGTTGGCTGTTTACAATTTAAGTGTCACAGAGTTGAATTTGGGTTTGCCAAAGCCAAGTACAGCCAGTGGCCTAAAAGGGATTTGATCTGGTGAAAGGTCGTAACTATCGGACCTTTCCGTATGCCCTCTAATTTTCTGATCAGTACAAAATATTATTTTAACCATTGACTCCTGGGGGTTCCCCATTTACGAGTAACGCGTACATCGTCTGGCGTTAGAGAGTAAAATACTAAGTCTGGCTGGATTAGGCGTCAAAGGATTAATGTTTTTGTTGAAGGCAAGGTGAATATTGATGAACAAAAACCGAGATGAATTCAAGGTTTTTATTCTCTGAGCCTGAGGTGACTAATATTGTTTTAGTATAATTACACACGTGATTATTCAATGAAAAATATGCATTTTCTTTAAAGCAATTATTTTCTTTGTCTGTCACCTTGACAAAATGACTTGTAGCCATTTTGGAAAAAAGCGCTTATAGGTGATTATTGCATATCATATGCGTAGTATTTGCGGCCAATATAACAAGCACTCTGATCGGCTAAATGCAGCGAAGCACTAGGGCATTATTCTCCTGTAATGCCCACGGGCCGATTATGGATTATGCAAATTAAGGATCAAGGATATCTGAAAAATTATTGGCGACGACTACATTTGGCCGTTGATTCTAGAGAATGTCGACAAAATTTCTCTTGTAAAATTTTTTCCACAACCATTTTTTTTCGAAAATAAACATATTTTGTTGTAAAAAAGGTTGCTGTTATTCATCATGGTGAAGGAACAACACACCGAAACAGCAAGGATTGAATGCACTAATCACAGCTGCTGAAAATCAACCAATCACAGCAGAGCATCCTGCCTAAAAGGTGATGCGTAACCAGTTGACCTCATCGCCTGATGAAGACTAGCAGTATGCAGTCGAAACGTCGTGATCTACATCACAAGTGACCACATCATGAGACAATTGAGAATACTTTATTATTATTAAACATATTTTCTTGACGGAGTATGGTTTAGTAGTTCACTGACTTGACCTGGGTGTAAAACAATGAATGAATAGATAAGTGGGCACATACCAGATGTGAAGCTTGTACTAAGGTTTTTTTTTTCCTCTTTAGAACCATTTTGTTAGCCATACATGTAGAGTAAACAACTTAATAACCTCGACCGTTCAGTCCTTACGGGAAAATTTCAAACCTTGATCAGCCTAGCTGTATTGACCTTGCTATCACTTGGTCAATATGACAAGGCCTTAGTTTGAGATTTTCCTGTAACGACCTCACTCTTGGTTATTAAGTAGTTAATAATCACCTCAAAAGCAAACAATCAGCGTAGAGAATTTTTAATAGTCACCTATATAATTATACTAAATTATATTACATAATTATGGCAACACCACAAGCCATACTGATAATAAGTAAAATAAATAAAGAAATATGTGTAAATGACAAGACTGAGTGAGCCAATCAGAAATTGAGAAACCAAATATCTGAGGTAAAAACTTTTAATAAAAATGGCTATTGCATTTTCACTCTATTTCACTGCCTTGTTGTTTCAAATACCCTTTGTAATAATTTTCTCCTGAGAGGTTTGTGTACCTTGACTTATTCCATATGGCTTAAGGAACAATTTATCTTGGCTGATATATATGGCAAAGGAAGGTTGAATGAAAAGGAAGTTTTGTCGGTGGTTAGGCAACTCAATGAACAAATTCCTGAAAGTGTTATCAAGCAGAGATTTAAGGTACCTTGGAAACAGTGATGTAATTGATTTATATTGAAATGAAGGACTTTATGCATCTGAAGTCAAGTGACGTTTCATATTTCATTAAACAACATCCACGATAAGCCTTGTAAATTGTTACAAGTCATACTCTGGATAACATGAGGTTTGCATGCTGGAAACATACAGAGAAGAACATTCCTTAGGTCTCTTATCACTATTATTTTAATTTTTATATTAATTAATATGCAACTTGTAATGCTGTCGTTGCAGAAACAGTGTTATAATATTAAATTGAAGTGTGCCCGTAACACACTGGTCAATTTACCATATCAAGTCACTTGGTAAACCCTTTTCTTTACTTCACTTTCCTGCCAACACAGCACCACAGCTTCTTAACAATCTAACCCCTTTATCCTACAATTGAAAGAATGCTTTACTTCCAATAACCTTAACCCAATGACCAAGACAACAGTTGTTTTAGACTAAACACTTCAAATAATTGATTACTCCAATCACTACTGTACATGCCAATATCCCTTACCTGGAATGCAGTGTCTTACACTTGCAGACTGACTGCAGACTAATCCTAACTCAGTTATTAAAAGCTACATGTAACTATTTTAAAATGGTTGCTTAGACTTAAATACTGTTTATCAGCAATATTTGTAGACAGTCTGCAGTTGTCTTACACCTCCTGGAATGCTAGTAAACTGTTTCAAATAAGACAGAGTGCATAACTCTAATCACTTAATATAAAAATTGAAAGCTTAACCCTTGTTCCCAAAATGTGGGTGGTGTCCCTAACCTTACATGAAAGCTAATCATTCTAAATTAGTGCTCAGTATTAAACCCAAATCACTCAGCTGAGCATTTGACTCTAATCACTAAAATTTGTAGCCCTTTAATAGCATCAGAGAGAAAAATTTTACCCAGGTATTGAAAAAATTTACCTATAGTTAAAAAAGAAAATTACCAAAATTGAAGTTAAAAAAATATTACCTAGTTAAAAATAAAATCACCTAGTTAGAAAAAAACTAAACTAGTTGAAATTAAAGTCACCTAGTTAAAACAACTGACTAGTTGAAAAATATACAAATTAACTGAAAACAAAAATTAACTGCAATATATACATTGTACAAGTCATGCAGTCTTTAATTAGATCGCTCTAATACTGTATAGCCACTATGCTGTCCATGTGATACCTTTAAGCACAGTTAAAGCTTGGTAAGGGAGGAGAACCTATAGAAAAAAAAGGATGAGTTTTAAGGATTAAGAAATAACACACCCTTGTTGTATCATCCAGGATGTGAAGCTACATGTACAATGTCATGTAACGTATATTGGTCACATTGGTGGAAGGCATTAGTGCTCTCTGTTGTTTCATGCTAAAGGAAGACAGTGCCATAATTTTTATCCTCATTTTTCTTTGAATCCAGATGGAGTGTCTCATTGTGAGGTTGTTTTAAAAGTTCTTCGTTTGGCAACTCAAGCTGGTTTGCACAAGGAGGAGTTATGCTGGCTGGTGTTTAACGGTAAGTCACGTCATTATTATATTATAAGATTATTTTCATTACAGTGGGCTTTGTCACTTATATTTGGTTCTTTTCTTTATTTATCCATCATTTTTAACAGTGATGTTTTATTTTCTTTATATTTAGGCACTGTGCATATATCTACTCAATCTGCCGTCACTTAATGGCTTGTGGACACAGTATTAAGGTGATTTATTGTTGTTGTTCCTTAATGCTAATAAGATGACAGATGTAAATTGGTGCATGACCGTGGATGGCTACACAAATAATCGTTTAATTAATTTTTTGCTTAATTGCAAACAGGCATTAGATTTTTTGCTTGGCGCCTGCATGTGTTTGGAATCATCTGTCCTTCTTCTCACTGTCAACTACTTGAGATGGCGTGCTACGCTTTACACTGCTGTGTGTCAGTGTTATTTTGACCTCAAGGTTCCCGTACGTGCTGAAGCATTTGCCAACAGAGGACTGTCAACTTAGGTGAATGAGATGAGTGAAATTGAAAAGATGAGCACATCTGAGGAGACAGCAGCCACTGATGTAGCATTTTGCCTGTCAAAGACCAGGTTGCAAGCATTGATTTTCAAGAGAGTGGTTTTTGAGACTCGTAAGAGACCTAAGGAGCTCCTGAGACCAAAGACAAAACCCAACCTCAAGGATTTTGCTCATGTAAGTATAGGATTCTGAGAAAGTTTTCCATAATTTATTTCCCATTTGTCCATATCAGTCTGCAAGGTGATGTGGACTGGAGGGCCTGGCACGCATGCAATCCCTTGGGGTGAGGAGGAAATTCCCTCACCACACTCAAAAGCCTTTACATACAGAAGCTATTGGCCTTGAGAGTAGTCATTTTGAGGTACTAACAGGAATAATTATTTTGAGAAACTCCAGTCTTCAGGTAGATTTTTACAGTCTTGACTGTGTGATTGTGTTCAGGGTTTGTACGCGTCTTGAAAAGCCTCAGTTGAAAACCCTTGAATTTTGAGAGTACGGTTTCAAGGCCTTTAAAGTCCTTGAAAATCTCTGCTCTTCATTCCTGGTCCTTGAAAGTCCTTGAATTTTTTCTGACCCTCATTTTTAATCTTTGAAAACATCAGTAAAAATGATCAGTCACTTGAGTGACTGGACTTCAGTCTTGCGTATTCTTTAACCTGTGTTATCAAAGTCATGTTGTACAAACACAATGAGCTGTGGGGTCGACAATGGTTACCAGTGCCTTTGCATTATTTTCATGGATGTATGTTATGGAAAATGAGCAAGAATTGTACTGTCAGACTATTTCCATGGGTAAATTCTTTGATGTAAATAAAAAAGGAGGTTCTTGAAATTTAAAAATTTGGCCCTTGAAAGTTCTTGAAAAGTCCTTGAGTTTTTGGTCTGAAAAAGTGTACGAACCCTGTGTGTTGCATGTTATACCAAGTTTGTACATTTTTGTTCACTTTAATGTCAGAAAAGTAGCTACAGCATTGAATTTATCCATGGGCTGAAACCTGTAGATGTGTTTGGTGGAGTATGTGGCATCAATGTAACTTTGCCATTGGTATAGTATACAGTGTAATTCTATGCCAATGGCAAAGCTACATTGATGCCTTTAAAATGTTATTTTCAGCATGCTTGGCCCAGGACACCCACTGAATGCTTCTTAAATGATCTGCGAGGTACTGCAGCCAAATTTTTAGCAATACTGGAGGCACTTAGCGAAACCCACAGACGCACGCTGCACTGTGAAGCCCCTGCATCAGATGCAGAGGATACAGCAATGGATGTATGCGCTGAACTTTTTTTCGCGGGGGTGGAAATTATAGCTGGAGGCAGAGGGACTAAGCAGCATCATGGAGTGAAGCATGAAAGTAGCAGCATTCATCCATCTGTGTCAGAACTGCACAGTACATCCCTGATGGAGCTAGTGGCAAGAGGTACAGTATGTGGTTGTATAGTCATTGTGCAAAATGATACAAAAACATTTAGCCTCGTTTAGTTTGAGAAAACCAGCAAAGTGATTGACATTATTCTGAGTCACTACATTTGCATTATCGATAATTTAATAATTATGTAGATTGAGTTGATAAATAAATAGAAACTTAAATATAAGGGGACCCATGTTGATCAGAGTAAATCTCTGTCTGAACGAGGGCTGCGACACCCAAACCCTTGGAACCAGTCAAGACAATAATTCTTTAGTGAGTGGTTAGAGTGGCATTTGAAGCCATATAGCACAATCCCAGGAGGAGGGGGGGGGGGGGGGAGAGGGAGGCGGCTGACTCTCATATAAAAAGGGGAGGGATGCTTGTCGTCTCGCTTTAATAGGGGTGTAAATTTTGGATTTTGGTCTCACTTTGGGTGTTCTGGACAAAATGCAATCATATGTACCTGTGAAGGTCTCCTTTAGGGTTGCGCGCGAAGAAATATAAAAGCGTATATTTACACTTTTGCCATTATTTAAATTCACAGTATTTTTTGTTTCTCTGTGTTTTAATATGGTCTCTTTTAGGGGTCCAAAAAAGCCTGGGCCACGCCCAAATTGGTCTCCTTTAGGGGTTTAATTTAAAAGTTTTGACAATCATCCCTCCCCTTTTTATATGGGATCCCCGCGCCCTCCCGGGCCACGATCACTGAGCCAGTGTTCCTCCTTTTGTGTAGGCATTGTCTGGCATTCTTGAATAACATTATGTTGTTTTGCAGGAGAGAATGGTGTCCCTCTTCCTGCATTGGTCAAATTTGTGAAACAAGCATATAGCTATAAACAGTAAGAAACCTTTGCATTGTTGGTTGAACCCACACTGCAGCTATTGCACCAACAGAGTGATTAATCCCATTTCCGGCTTGCTTGTATGTCGACTGATAAGGTCCTCTCCTCGAAATTTCATATTTGCCTTTTCAGCTTTGCTTCTCGGCCATATATTCGTTTTTCGGACAATCTCTCATCGTTTGACATGAGCCGACATGCCAGTCGTCAGAAGGGGTTTATTTACTAAGCTCACGCAATTAAAAATAAAATCATTGATCATACCACTCGAAATTAATTAGTTTAGTGTGGAGAAGCCGTGTTGGTGCCCCTTCGATGCTACAGAGGATGGCAAGAGCATGCATGAGTGGCTTTTTTTTTAAGGTTACCGTATACCTTCAGGGGTGTCTCTGGTGTCTCGCGTCCGAGCGATGCAGCGCGTCCGGTTTAAACTGTAGATACCTAAACCCCCATATCAAATTAAAGCTTATAGAGCTGGCTATCAAACCCTATCAAGAATTTTGAAATTAAATGAAGCAAATTTTGCTTTTCACTATTTTATTTTGTTCCTCCGTTTCCCGACCCAAAGCGCTAAAACATCGTGTCTGCGTTTTGCCATACTCAGTTACCGTGAAAAGTTATAGAACGTTTTCGAAATGGTATTAAAAAAATGTGAAGTGTTCGTACAAAAATCGTTTTTGCGGTTTATATGTTAACCGAGCCACCGTCAACTAAAATTTGGGGGCAATCGGACAAATTCCCTGTGAGTTTTAGCTTTTTGAAGTCATTGATCATACCACTCAAAATTAAATAATATGTGAGGCAAAAAGTCATACACTCTTTTTTTAAAGAAATATTTTACAAGAATATCAAGGCCGAAATTTGAGAAATTTTAAGAATATTTTAAGAATAAACCTAAGGCTGAAATAATGTGCGTTGACAATCTGTAAATACAATACAATGATATATTTTAACTTGACTGTGTAAAATTATTCCTTTTTCTAAACGGCAAAACTAGGCAACAAACGAAGCACTCTTCACTTACGGGTAATGTATTTGTGCAGTAAAAAAATGTGTAAAGTGCAAAAGACATAAACTAAACCGCAAAATTTTCTGCCATCACCAACGTTTTACTAGTGCGGTCATTGCATTAAACTCGTCAGTCATTTGTTATAAAAGCTATTAAAAAAAAAAAGGTCTCCGCTTACGAGCCAGAAGGCTCATCAGGCCGGCGCTTATCTCCGGTTTCAATAATTTACCACCTCAGTCGTGTCTCGTGTTGCTCGTTGATACAAAAGAACCGGCGGGTTTAAAACTTAGGTCACATTCCACAGGTCACTCGTTGCAGGTCATTGTTGTAAAGGTTTTGGGTTACTTTCCAAAAGGTAAAACAATGACCTGCAACGAATGACCTGTGGAATGGGACCTGTTTTTTTTTAGACCCGCCGCAAAAAAACGGAAAGTTGAATCCCAATGCATGGAATTTAAATCCAACAGCAATCGCCAACTACAGGGGTGATACCTATGAGCAACTGAACTCCAGTCTTCGAGTGTTGAAAGAATTTGAGGGCTTTAACCTTTTGAATGCGGATATCGCAGAAGAGCCAGAAATTGAAACGACAACATTTTTCCCCGGATTTTGTCACAGACAATTGACATTTTGTCAGCTAGTGCGGATAGGCTCTTTGTGTAAAGGGGTCCCTTTTTACCGAAAAAGTTCTCAAGAAGGGATTCAATTGACATGATACAGAAAATTAGATGATAGAGAGAGTATACTAAGAAAATAATCAAGTGGAGGATGTCAACTTCCTTTATGAGTCAATAAGTTCTCATAACTGAAATCAATAAGGAAAATTTAAGACGGTTCATCGCGATTTTTTACAACTTAACTTAACCTAACCCTAGAATCTATTCTTAGACCAAATAAATAACCCTTACCCAAACAGAACGTTTTGGCGAAATCACTTAGGATCCCAGCGAACTGGCACCATCACGACCTTAAGATCTTGATACTCCTAATATTTAAACAATGGCTAGCGCTTACCGTGCTTCTAGAAACTCGGCCTTGAGAGTTAGCAAGAGGACTCATTGGCAAGATTGCGACATTGATAGTACTGAGTTTTGTAATCCTGCTATCAGGATATTGGGTTTTTACAGAGCTCCACCAGTAGTTGGAAGGAAAGTCAATTTAGAAGAAGTGGAACCGATTGGAGAAAAACGACTTATGGATACATTCTTCAAAGAAGGTGAGAATGGCACAGAGATATACAAGCACACAACACAATTCCTCCTCACTCTTACTAAAAACCTGTAAGTAATATATACAATATGAGGGGCAGATCTGTATCACATTTACAAACTCGAGGTGAAGCCAAGAGTTTGTAGATGCGATACAGATCTGACGCTGATGCTAAACGTCAGCATTTATATGTTAATGTACACTACATGTGGGCCTTTTTGGTGATTCAAGACATGACAGTTACTTTTGAAAACACATTGTTCGTGGTTAGTCTTATGAAGCTCGTTTCATCCCGACCGAGGGACTCATCAAAGACCTTTCTGCTTTGCAAACTTCGTTTGGCATCACGCCCAAAGTCCCGTTCGCTAAAAAAATGATGACAGCAATCTCGCCATATATCTCATAAGGATTCCAGACCGCACAAGTTCACGAGTGAAAATTGACAATAAAGTTGACAGGAAATTTTAACAGGGAAAATCGAAAGAAACGTCTATGTAAATGAAGAGAAATCTGTATCAGACATTGATTAATAAAACATTTCTTTTGTTTGCCCACCATGTATTATTAAACTGAATGATTCATTTTCTTTATTTTCTCCACATCCCACACTTCATTAACCACTTACTTAATTTCACTAGAACGTATGGTTCTGGCTCCCTGGAACACTCAAGCACTACTTTGGCTAGATATAGTACCGCCCGAAACTGAGTATTTACTTATTGGGACATCGGGATGCTGTGGAACCTCGTCTTTGGGTCTTACCATTTAGTGCGGCATTGCTTGCTGCGGCAAACCTAGGTAAAACTTCGTCCTTGCCGAGGAGAGAACACCGAATTGGTCTGCGAATTGGGTAAATACTTTCGGGCGCTACTCTAGCTCATGTACCATCCACTAATACTTCAGTATAGCACTAGATATCCCGTTGAAGTCCCTTGATTTTTTTTCTAGGAATGTAGAATTTACTTGAATCTAGCCGATTGGACACGCTTTGTACAGTACCCGCTTGTAAAATTTAAGACAATATTCTTTGCTAATGAAGTTAGAAAATTTGAAGTGTTGGGTAAACGCTGTTCTCTCGCAACTTTGGTACAGTTCTTATCAGCTCATTAATAGAACGTCTGTAAATTTCTTTAAAAACGAGTGGCAATAATCGCGAAATCATAATGATATGATTGGAATTTGGTTATATTTTCAGGTGTCGTTCTCTCAACTACCTAATCTTAAAAATTAGAAAACACGTTAACGGGAGTAGGCTTTTTTTTTTGTCTGTTTGTTTGTTTGTTTTTCATTCCTGACACATCGGGAAATACATGTAAAGCGACTTGTAAAACGAAAGCTGAAAAACTGAGATTAAAAGAGATTGCTCGAGTGGCTCTCAAACAAGTTACGAAACCTTTTAAATTTATCACCTCCTAGATATATACCTTGATAACAATGCCTGACCGTCTTGTCTGACAATGCCAATTTTGTGCCATTAATTTCAACATCTACGCGCATGTCTGTGGGCACGGTGTCCCTCTTGTTGCTGCTCTCAGTTTTTGTTTCTTGTTTGTTGCACACGAGCAGTATTTTGATGCAAGAATTTTTGCCTGCCCTTTGCCGTGCTCTCCTAGTCACTAGGCACTCCAAAGCTCGAAGACACCTTAAAGCGCGTTAAAAATAACTAAACTCTTATCAATACGCGCGGCCAAATGTCAGACTTCCCTCTGAGAGATGCCCAAGTTGAAAATGTATTTGCAGCCCTGATTCTGATTGGCTGCATAGATGTCAAACAATTTCTCTCGGCCAATGAGATCCTTAGGATACCGTTTCAATGCTAGAGTTGGCGCGAATTTTTATAGATGATATTTTTTGCTCTTTTTCCTCTCAATTTTTGCTCTTGTTTAGCTGATCTTATTGTAGCAAAGACTTTCCATACCATAGTTTCATGCTACATCTCTGTTAAACATTTTTTTTCTTATTAAATGAATTTGTACGATTTGGCCTTTTGTATTGATACTACATTTAGTTGTAATGATAATCACATCACTTTTGTTGGGCACATAGTTTATTTGTGTCTATCGTAGCAACATTTGCGCCGAAGCGGAGGATGCTACTCGGGCCAAAAGTAAACTATATGCCCTCCAAAAGTCATGTGATTGTCCTATTCACCGTAGTAAGCCCGTTAATTCCATATGCGGGTGGTAATACGTGTTTCTATGGCGTTTGCTACTACTGTAAGAAAGCAGAAGCCGCATGCGCAAATGGTACAATCATGGAAGGTTCGGTGACTCTGTGGCTTCCGCCGGGATGGCATTTGAGAAATTGGCGACATCCCTGGCAGAGAACATACCGGGATGGTATAATGGCAATGTGAGTGTTACTTGTCAGAGCTATAAAAGCCAGCTTTTCTTCTTGCTAAACAACAGCTTTCTGGAGTAGCTCTGTGTGAAAAACAACCAAACGGGCAACCAACAGAAACTAAATACAAGCTTTTCAACCAAAACATCTGCATTTAGTGTAATACGTTATTCCTTTAGTGCTTTAGTTATTCGTACACAAAGAACTGCCACAATTCCAATGCCAATTTTTCGTATAAGTCGCCATCTAACAAAAACTGAAGTGCACTCCCAGATTAGTTTGAAATTGATAGAAAAAGATTGTTATAAATGTATTTTTTCCTTTAATTTTTTTTTTAAGGCAGGCGCGCGGGGGGGGGGGGGGGGGGGGAATGGAGTGGAGGGGGGCTTGGAAAAAAGCGAAGTTTATATTTAAGAAACACTAAGCTATTTTGTCTGTTTGTATCTTCCTGGGCGCTGCCATTTTTCATTTTCTAAAGCGTTGAAGTCGCCTTCGTTGTTCTGCGCTGAAGAATGTAGAAGAATAAGAAGACGGACGTGTACATACATCAAATGGTAGTTCCGTATAGCTAATCGGCAGGATTATACTATAGGAAATCGGAACAAATCATAAAATCCATTCCAAGTGGCATCGCCCAGACAATTTTAAAACGATAACAAGCGAAAACCAATTCACGTTCTTTTGTTTTTTACAACCACTGTAGTAAGCGATAGATATTGGTATTTCTACCTATTAAGGTAGCTCATTGTCACAATATGCATGGTATCTGGAATCTTTATAGCATTTGAAATAGGTGTTAAATCCTCAAAGTGCCAACATCGACTTCTTTTTGTTTATATTCGATGAATTTATTCAGGTGGGAGATTGATAACAATTACTGCAAGAAAAAAGTCCTTAAAACAACGCCTTATGATTCTGGTCCTCGGCTGCTCGACATCATGGACACAGCAATGTTTGACTTCTTGATAGGTCAGTTTTTTCCTAAATGTACGAGCATATATCTATTTAGTATAAATACACAGGTGATTATACAAAATGGTGCGCTCTCATTGGCTCGCTATCTTGGATTAAGCCGATAATCACCTCGACGGACAAAATGGCTGCCAGTAGTCGTTTTGCCACTGTAAGTGAAGATCATTTCGCGTTGGCATGTTTTTTTTTTTTTCTCTTTTTTGAAATAATCACCTGTGTATTTATACTAAAACAATTATTCGCTTCAGGCTCAGTGATTATCACCGATAATCACTTCGCCTTCGGTGAATAATTGTTAAATATTGGCATTGTAGGCGCCGAGTAAAGCGTAGTTTTCACTCACGACGCAAGCGTAAGCATAAGTAGCTTATACGTGTAAAAAAGAACGTCGACATAAGCATAAAAATCAACCACAGCATCCGCCATTTTGTTCAAATGCTCATACAAGGGGAATCTGCAACGAGTGTTTTGATTGACCAGAGGTAGCAAATTCCCTTGAGCTTATGCTGCGTTTCGTTTTCACACGACGCATACGAACGCAAGCATAATTGCAAGCACACGGAAAAGGAAAATTTCTTATCCTTGTCAACCCCGTTTTCACGGTGAAATAAGCTCTTATTCTTGCGCTTGTGCTGGCGTCGCTAGTAAAACCCAGGCTCAACAGAGAGAAAAATACCTCATCGTTTCCGCGAACATCTTCAAGATGTAGAGAGAAATGACTTGGACGCGGCGCCGCAAATCGGAAATGGGACCCATAATATTGTGCAGTCCCCTGACAAGCGACGTGTCTCCCTAGGAGTTCTTGTAGAGCATCCGACCGGTTTCAGTTAATGCGGACTACTTAATGTATTTGCGAGTAACTTTCGAATCACGGAAGAGCAGAAGCACTGGCAGACTAATTTTTTTGTAGGATTATTCGGGTGATGTTATTAAGTGTTTTGTTCATACCCAGGTAAACAGCTGCAGTAATTTTCTTCTAATCAAATTCTTTGGGTAGTTGTTAGATATAGAGTCAGCTGGTTTAATACCACTCTCCCTCTTACCTTCGAGAATATGGGCAGTAACCATTTGAGAAATGGGCACACCGCTCAATCAAATTTCTAAGGATCTGGGAAAAGGCTGATAACATGCGAAGTCTTGATGATGGAAGTGGTAGAGGAAACAATGATCGCCAAACTCTCTCAAACAACGCCTGAGGCTTAGTTGTTGGGTACTGAATTAATAACGTCTCTTACTTGAGAACAATCCCTCGTGGTGAAAAAGAAATGTTCCGAGATAGATCTGCAAATAAAGGATACTTGTGAGAGCACAAAGTTAAATCTTCTACAAGGACCGATGTCAAGAAATCATTCAATTTATTTGCAACTAGTACTGTTTGACAGTATTAATAGAACTTCTTATAATCTTAGGATTTTTGGGTACGCAAGGCCTGATTGTTTTCAGATATTTCCAACATCGACTTTTGTCAGAGTAGAGTGTATTTGAAAGTTATTTAACAAACTGACATCAATTTGTTTTTTACAATAACAAAAAGGCAGAGGGGTCAAAATTAAGTCAAAGCACGAGAAGAAAGCGAGACAAAAATGCGAGAAACTTCAATCTGACGCGAGCAATATCGCATAAATTATAAATTAATTTGTCTGTCCGCTTACTGACAATAAAAATTAGCCAATGAGCGCACGAGAATTTTTGCAGTCACTGTAAAAAAGTTAATTGTGACATAAAATGGGTTCGAATCCGGCTTTCATATCATGCTTGGCTTCGTTGGAAGTTCATAGCCAAGAAGCCTCGATCTGCAATGAAATGCTTCCCATCAGTTTTCGGTATAAGTGGGTTTTAGCAACGACGACGGCTCTAGGAACGACAACGTCGTAAAGAGAGAATATCATTGGTTAAGAAAAGAAAAAGAATCATGCTGCACGTGCGGCACGCTTTTCAGTTCCTTTTTTGCCGTACATTGTAGTCCACAAAACAACAACGTGAAATCACCAAATTTCAGGTCTTGACGACAACGTGAGCATACAATAGGAAATCGCTCACTTTTTATCTTCACTGTACAACCGGTCTTATAAATCCAGTTATATGGTAGTTCGCCCCTATTGTGTTCAAGGTGAACAAGGTGGAATAATCGCAAAATACTTACGATTGTGACAAGTTATGTTTTGAAGTTTTTATAGTTGACGTTGTCCCTGCTGAAACTCCTTATTAGGGAGCTTAAGCAATGTAAATGTGGTTGTGAGAAGACAAATCAAAAGGGAAAACAGCTCACTTCCGGTTGCCGTCCGCGTTTAGGACGGCTAATGCGGGAAAAATCGTGGTAGTATTGTGTTCTTTGCACCGTCCATGATTTTGTGTTGAGCACGAGCAATCCTTGTGTCTACTTTGCTGCAGACTAATGAGAGGCGTTTTGGTGATCAGGCCCAATCTGATTGGCTATAATTTGGTGGTATCAACGGAGTTGATAATGTAAATTGGCCACCGTACAGAGATTCTAAAAGCTGACGTTTCGAGCGTTAGCCCTTCGTCAGAGCGAATCGAGGGATTATGGGTTACGTGTAGTTTTTATAGTAGAGTAGGAGCTACGCTATTGGTGGTAACATGGCAACGTGAAAAATAGGAATATATTAGTTAAATGAAAAGCGTTCGTTAATACCGTGAGGATTAAGGGTGCCGATTTGAAAGATGAATTTTTGTTCCAGATTCTTGCGGCTTTCCGTCGTACCTAGATGTAGGGAAAGGCCGCAGATAGCCATGTGTTTTGTGGAGTGGTTAGGCAGATTGAAATGGCGAGCGACTGGCTTGGATGCATCCTTGTCATTCTTCTCAACATCGCGAAGGTGTTCGCGGAATCGGTCACCTAGTCGTCTACCTGTCTCACCAATGTATAATTTATTGCATAACGTGCAGGTTATGCAATAAATGACATTTGCGGAAGTACATGTGAAACGATCGGTGATCTTAACAGATCGCTTAGGTCCCGATATCTTGCTAGTGTTAACAATGAAAAGACAAGTTTTGCATCGTGAGCGCGCGCATTTGAAAGTGCCGGGTTGCTCGTTAGTTTTGAGCGCGCTTCTAACTAAAAAGTTGCCTACGTTTTTGTCGCGTTTGAATGAAATAAGTGGAGGTTGCGAAAAGATTCTACCAGTCTCGGGATCATTTTGGAGTAATTTAAAATTACTAAGAATGATGCTTTTGACTGCGTGATTATGAGGATGGAAAGTGAGGGTGAATGGAATTCTGTCATTCTTATCTTTTTGTGACGTTTGTAGCGATGACTGTCGATCAAATTGTTGGGCGCGATGATGGCCCGCTTTGACCACAGAGACAGGATAGCCACGTTTTTCGAAGAACTGGCACATCTCCTCTGATTTGCTGGAAAAATCGGAGTCATCACTACATAGACGTCGAAGTCTAAGAAATTGAGAATAAGGGATGGAGTTCTTGACATGTGATGGATGTGACGATGAATACAACAAATAACTGTGTGAATCAGTAGGTTTGTAGTGCACACTAGTACATAGCACGTTGCCTCTAATAGAAACGTTGATATCTAGAAAAGCCAATGAAGTTTCCGAAATTTCCCAGGTATATTTAAGCGTTAGCCCTTCGTCAGAGCGAATCGAGGGATTATGGGTTACGTGTAGTTTTTATAGTAGAGTAGGAGCTACGCTATTGGTGGTAACATGGCAACGTGAAAAATAGGAATATATTAGTTAAATGAAAAGCGTTCGTTAATACCGTGAGGATTAAGGGTGCCGATTTGAAAGATGAATTTTTGTTCCAGATTCTTGCGGCTTTCCGTCGTACCTAGATGTAGGGAAAGGCCGCAGATAGCCATGTGTTTTGTGGAGTGGTTAGGCAGATTGAAATGGCGAGCGACTGGCTTGGATGCATCCTTGTCATTCTTCTCAACATCGCGAAGGTGTTCGCGGAATCGGTCACCTAGTCGTCTACCTGTCTCACCAATGTATAATTTATTGCATAACGTGCAGGTTATGCAATAAATGACATTTGCGGAGGTACATGTGAAACGATCGGTGATCTTAACAGATCGCTTAGGTCCCGATATCTTGCTAGTGTTAACAATGAAAAGACAAGTTTTGCCATTTCAATCTGCCTAACCACTCCACAAAACACATGGCTATCTGCGGCCTTTCCCTACATCTAGGTACGACGGAAAGCCGCAAGAATCTGGAACAAAAATTCATCTTTCAAATCGGCACCCTTAATCCTCACGGTATTAACGAACGCTTTTCATTTAACTAATATATTCCTATTTTTCACGTTGCCATGTTACCACCAATAGCGTAGCTCCTACTCTACTATAAAAACTACACGTAACCCATAATCCCTCGATTCGCTCTGACGAAGGGCTAACGCTCGAAACGTCAGCTTTTAGAATCTCTGTACGGTGGCCAATTTACATTATCAACTCCGTTGATAAAACCAAATTTTTGTATACTACTTCCCCACCGACGCAGCACCACAGTTTCTTTAGAAACTACCCCTTCATTCATATAATTTGGTGGGACCCACAGTATTCTAAATTTAGAAAATACAGTAAACTGATGGGCCAAGGCCAAAGAGAGATCGACACTCCTAGGTTATGGAGACAGTTTGGCCCAGTGGTTAGGGCACTTGCTTGAGATCTGGTGGTCCCGGGTTCAAGAATCGCTCTGACCACTCGTTAAATTTGATCCTGGTAGTCCCTGGTTCAACTTCCTAGCTGCACTTGTAAATAGCCAACTGGTTTGCCTCCAGCCAGTTGGGATTCTTAACAGTTTTTGTTGTTGTTGTTCTGTTCCAACGTTTCGTTAACTGTGTTTCACCGGCCCTGAAAAGCCCCTATGGGGAGCGGTCAATTAATATTAAGTGTGTATTGTATTGTATGGGCTTCTGGTTTTGGTCAATAATTGTTAATTGAAAAATATGAATTAAAAAGTAACATTCCTTGTCACCAGGGAACGCAGACAGACATCACTATGAGACCTTCAAAGATGAAGGAGATGAAGGAATACTGTTACATCTTGACAATGCCAAGAGGTAAACACCGCCCTGGATTGTCCTTCGGTCCGAAATTACAGTTACTCACTTTATACTAGTTTGCTCAGTAACCTAGCCTAGGAATTGGATTGAGGCTGCAGGTGAGCCTGTATTTGTACAGACCCATAAGAAAAGGCAGAGGGGTAACTCGCTTCTGTTTTTTGGAAGGTTACCCAGCTGTAGAATGGGGCAGATTTCTGAACGTTCAGTTTTTTTTTTTTCAGTTGTGTTTGGTAAGTTAATACTGATTTAATGTTACGCCCGCGATAACAACAAGATCAGTATAGAATTAGTTTCATTTGGCTTATCGTAAGTGCTTGTGATTGTTCTATCGTGAGCAGTTTTTCATCTCTGGTTTGGTAGGAATGGCTTTAAGTAAATACAAAATCAATCTCGACCCCAGAGTTCTTCTCTTTTGCGCGCGCGTGACTGAGGGAGAGAACCTTGAGCTCTGGGGAACCCTGAAACAAGATGTCTTTTCTTTCTATTTGGTTAACCTACGGCACATGTTCTCCTACATAGTGTTTCCCAGACGGAGCCTCGGGTCATGCGCAAACTTAAGTTCCGATTTGCTTTTGTGTTTTCACGTTGTCATCTAAACTCTTGGGTTTCGGTCATTTTACGCTGTTTTTTCTGTTTCACTTTTCTTGCTAGTTTTGGTAATCCACATCACGTCGAAATGTCTATTCTTGTTCCAATATATCAATGCTGCAGGTATGTGACTGAGAACATTTGCCAAATAGGTTCTTTGGCAGTTATGTTCCTTGAGATCTGTTAGTGCAAGCATGTTTTCGAGTTACTTCAACTGCGATTGCCTGTACATCTGTAGAGATCTATTGTAGCTTCATTGCTTTTACGCCGTCGTACTCGCTACAAGCCGGCTAACCGGGCCAACTTAAACATTGCTTTTTACTAAGCCTTTTCCAATAGTAGACGGATGAATTCTTGAATCCGATGGCCCAGGAGGGTCACAGTCTAGTTTTAATTTTTCACAGTCCAGTTTTAATTTTCACAGTCAGGTTTTAATTTTTTATAGTTCTGGACGACTGGTATTTTTTACAGGTCACAGGTCATTGTTTTACCAATACAGAATGTATATCCTAAACATTCAAAAAAGCTAACCTTAGGCCTGAAAACGTTTGTTTAGGCCTAATTAGGCCTAAGGTTACTTTTTATGCATGTTTAGGATACTTTCTGTATTAGTAAAACAATGACCTGTGACCTGTGGCCTGTGACCTGTGAAAAATACCAGCAGAGGTCTGGACTGTGAAAAATTAAAACTGGACTATGACCCTCCTGGGTTATCGTGCTTTTAGGGGACAATGTACAGAAATCGGGTTAAATTAGGGACGGTGCCTACTATTGTTATTGCGCATACGTTCTGCGCATCTCCAGATACTCGGCTTACTAATGCAGGGATAAAACTATGCAGGAAAGGTAGATCTTAACAAGTGTTGTTGAAATCCAAAAAGAAAATTGGGGGCTAACCATGCATTCTTTAAAAATAATTGAGCTTCAATTTGAGAAAGAACGTCATACATTGCTTTGTATTTTAAGTAATGGTCCGGCTAAGAAGCAGGCAGAAAAACAATAGCCCGCGGCAATAGCGTCGGTTAGTTAAAATGTGTCAACATTTTTAATCAAATTAAGTTCGGCTGTTCCCATTGGTGTAAGCAGCTAAAAGCGCGAAATTTGAATTTCAATGAAAAATGTAATCGACTTGCCGTCTAAAAAATTAGATTCTGTTTCGTAGAACAAATCATTATGCCTTCAAAAACTATGTTTGTAAATATCGTCAAGATTCTATGCGCCATTTGCCGATTGGCGAATGGCGCATAGAACAATGCCCAAATTTGGCCGAGAGACAGAGATCAAGGGCATGGGGAAGAAGAAATCCAAAAAAGGCTTTTTTTTCATTTTTTTCTCATCTTTTTTCGACATTTTCCGATATTAGCCAATCAGATGCCTCGATTGGAGCAGCAGCTTCTAAGTACTTTTGCCGCTGGGCTGCCTGCTTCTTAGCCGGACCATTACTTAAAGCTTTTTACAAATATTGTTCATGAATTATCTTTGAAAAATGCGTGGTTACCCCCAATTTTCCTTTTGGATTTCAACAACACTTGTTAAGATCTACCTTTCCTGCATAATTCACAAATCGGGGCAAAAATACCTTTGAATTAGTAGGCACCGTCCTTAACTCATATCAAATCGTTGGTTCTTGAGGAAAAGGGAAAACCAGAGTACCCCGAGATAAAGCTCCAAGAGCAAAAGAGGGAACCAACTAACTCAACTTGCATGTGACGCCAAGTCTGGGAATCGAACCGGGCCACATTGGTGGGAGGCTAGTACTGTCACCGCTGCGCCATCCCTGCTTTCCTGGTGAATGCTGTTCTCCTTTGCCTTTGTCTCCTAAAAGTAAAATGACTTGAAACGCGGTTTTGTAAAGCCCCGAATGAACTCTGTATAGGTAATCTCCCCCTCAACCCCCTCAACCCTGCGTAAGGGTTAAGTCTCTGGAATTGAACATCTAAATGAAATTTCTGGCATCTCCTGATGTTCCAGAGAGCTAACACTGTATTGATACATTTAACAACCCGCGAGCGACTACGAGATTTTTTGTGTATGATAGTATAATATGCGCTACTTCGAAGGAACTTAAAGAAAACATTTCGGGTTTCATGGCAACAGCTATAAAAATAGTATGCCTTTTCAAACGAAAATACCTTAGACTACGTGGGCCCTAAACGCCAGTTGGAGATGTAAAACTCCAAACAAATATTTTGTTCATATGTTTACAGAATCCGACAGTCCACATGGAATCGCTTTCGATCTGTAAAGAACCAAAAGATGTCCCTTAGCGAGATGTTGCGTAAAAGCGCAAAAGACGATCCATTAGCTCCTGTGCTTTCAGACCTTCAATTCAAAGCGATCGACCGAAGACTGAAAATTGCCATTGACACAGTAGAGAAGTGCATTAAACAGTATGGAGAGTCTGCTGTTTTAATTTCTGATGAAACACTATAGCAGAGTCATTGTTAGCCTGCGTTCAGTCTATTCGTCGTGGTGACTGGAACTAGAGTAACAGTGACCTACTTCTTCCTTATTTTCAATAATAACAATGATGATGATGATGATAATTTAACTCTTCCCATAGGGCTTTTTAGAGAGCAATTTTTTAAGAATCCCATCTGGCCAGGGGCAAACTATTTTACAAGCCGCGTGAAGGTAAATTAGGGCTACTAGATCCTAAGCTTCAGAGCCGTACAAAAAAAAAGAATGCTTATATTGGGTATTTATTTTGAATAAATATACATATATTGATAGATAGCAAAAGGTGAAATCAAATTACTGGAAATCAAATGTACAGGATGTTACATAGTATTTTTCACGGAAAAAATAGTCTTTTCGAATGTGGACCTCTGTTGCTACTTAAACAAGTAAATAGCCTATTTTTTTACCTCATTTGAGGCCATAGTTCTTAACCGAATCAACGTAACATGTTTGTATAAGAATAGAGATTAAACTTGAAACAGCAAAATGACCCACGTTACGTCATATGACCTTGAGTGCATTGGGGGCGCCTTTGGGGCGGCCTTAAAGGACAAGGCCGCCCTAGCATGTGAATAACTTTTGTACCCACCAATTTGAAGTTCACACAGAGACTACTTATTAACTGTTGTACGAGTCCACAATCTCAATCCTGGCCTAGTTAAATTCTCGAAAGAAGCCGAAAACACCAAATAGAGCGCCGCCATTTTGAACGGAACTTAGTAACCCGGCTGGCTGGTCAGTGACGTCATTCAGTGCGACTTGACGGGAAGCTCAAAAAATAGCCGGTCTCAATAGGGTCGTTGATACGAGAGAAAATTAGCCGCGGCTTACGCGGCACAAAATACGGTACAAAATTGAAGTTTTAACACCCCGTTTAAGGACGTTCACGCCCACAATGTTCCCACGTACAGATTTTTTTAAACTTGCCACGCAGAAAGGTAATGATCTACTTTTGCCAAAAAGGCAAAAAAAATGGGGGGTCACCGTGCTCGTTTTCGAGGTCATGAGGTGCGCTTTAGAAGATTGCGTTATTTTAACACGATCTTAGCTTACAACTGTCAACAATCAAAAAGCTACATTTGTAAAATTTAAATCAGGTAAACGTACTCAATTCAACATAACTAATATAACTAAATTAACCTTTGCAGCTGATGTCTTTTTCTCAGGTGAAATAGACCTTGAAAAACGATACATATTAGTCTAAGAAAGAAAATTTCGGTCGCACGAAAACATAAAAGGAGAAATATTTGTAACTTCTCACGCACATATTTTTTTTGTTTTTTTGTTAAAATGGACAAAATCAGAAAAGGAAGTGATCGACGGAAAGAAAAATAGGGGTCACCGAGCATTAAAGAGAGTAAAATCGCTGCGAAGTTCTCAAAGCGATGATATATTCGCACTGTCACGTCATTGCGTGACATTTCCGAGAAGCCCACAGCTATCCCATGATGCCACGCGCTTTCACGTTCCATTCTTGTGGAAGATGTTTGGGCCTGTAGCATCGTGTTTACCTTCGTGGTCTGCGATGCATGACGTGTGCGTGACATGCGCGAAAAAATGCGCAGTAGCAATGGGCGCGAACGTCCTTAAATGGTACAAAATCGAAGTTCACGGCTTACTCCATCCGCATCTAGCTCAAGCCGCGGCTTATCCTGGCCTAGGGGTTTGGGGCTTTGCTTATCTTGGCCGCGGCTTACCTTAGCGTTGTCTGTGGCTTGCTCAAGCCGTGAACGGCTCTTGCGCAGGCACTTTTGTTCTTATGGCCCATTTGCCTGAGAAAAATGGCGAGCGCGAGCAACGAATCACGTATTACTAAAGAAAAATATTCAGCGAATAAGCGAATGTGGAGTGCCCCGGAAGAGAAACAGCCTCTCACTTTTTGTAGTGGCATTGACATTGCTAAGCTACTTGATAACTGCGTCACTTCAGCCAGTGTAAGTTCCGCACAGCACACCGCAAGTGTTACGACTTTACTGGATCGATACTGGATTACATGTAAAACTTTAGTTTAATAATTTTTCTTCGCTTGTCTGCTTACTCAAGCCATTTATCTTTTTTTTGTCGCAAATCTTGGTGCTTCCGACTAAGGCCCGTTTTAAACGTCGCAGTTTACATGTGCCGATTCTAATGCAAAGGCGTTTCACTCACCAAAGGATCTTGTACTCTCAGTGTAGCTACATCAAATTAAGCTGTGCTATCTCTTGCGCCCACCACATACCACGAACATGAGTAACAAAGGTTCTTCTTAGAGCTGAAAAAGAAGGCGCCAAGCGAAACAGTTTTACAAGCAATTTTCCCGCCACGACGACAGAGCGAAGCGACAGAGGTCCGTCTAGCAGACATCCATGATGGAAAATGAAGAGTAAGGGTCAAGGTACGAACAAAATATGGACTTAAGAGATGACGTCACGGGCCCCAAATAAGGAAAAAAGACGGGAAAAACCACGTGACAAGTGAAACCCAGTCCCTGATCATGAGCCGACACGAGAGAAACAACAATAAGGGATCACGTCATTCCCGCATTTTTTTCCTTATAATAATAATAATAATAATAATAATAATAATAATAATAATAATAAAAGAAATATACGCGCCAGTATCTTACTGTTCAAAGGCGCCTTACAAAACTTTAAAATTAACACTTAAAACAGCTAACATTAACTATAAAAAGCTTTTCTAAAAAGGAAAGTTTTTAATCTACTTTTAAAAAAAGACACAGACGGAGCGTTTCTAATTTCACATGGCAAAGCATTCCATAATGATGGTGCTGCTACAGAGAAAGATCTTGCGCCATATGTTTTTAAGTTATAGGATGGAGAAACCAGAAGGTGCTTGAATGATGAGCGTAGTTGACGTGATGGAGTGTAAGATGTAAGCAAATCACAAATGTACGATGGTGCCAAATTGTTAAGTGCCTTGTAGGTTATAAGCAAAATCTTAAAAATAATACGTTGATTAACGGGAAGCCAGTGAAGATTAAAAAGAACAGGCGTAATGTGATCATGCTTTGTTGTTAGTGTGACGAGGCTCGCCGCGGCATTCTGGACGTGTTGTAGCTTTTTTATAGTGTAGGCTGGTAGGCCATACAAAAGAGAATTACAATAATCCAACTTCGAAGATACAAACATATGAACCAGCAATTCAGTAGTGGCCGCAGAAAGATACTTCCTGATAAAGCTGATATTTCGCAGGTGATAAAACGAAGATTTGCAAATGTTAGTAACATGATCATGAAAGCAAAAATGGCTATCGAACATAGTGCCGATATTTCTCGCCTTATGCACGGAGTGAATAGTTTCACCAGCAACTGAAATTTCGTGAAGGAGTGGTCCTGGAAGATGTTTAGCGGAGATCACCAACAATTCAGTCTTGTCTTTATTTAATTTAAGGCGATTAACCATCATCCAATGATTAATTTCATTCACACAGCTGTCGATGTTAAACACCGCTAGATCCCTATCACCCAGTACGGTTGGTTGGAAAGACAAGTATAGCTGTGAGTCATCAGCATAAAAATGATAGCTCAAGTTAAATTTCTTTATATTTACGATGTCTGAAAGCGGCGAAGTATAAAGCAAATACAAAATGGGTCCCAAGACAGATCCTTGAGGCACTCCACATACAAGGTCATGTTTAATAGAGGTAGCACCATCGACGGAAACATATTGCATGCGATTTGATAAATAAGATTGCAACCATAATAGAGGCTTCCCAGCTATCCCAAATCGTACACGTAAACGAGAAAGGAGAATGGCATGATCAACTGTGTCAAAGGCCGCAGAAAGGTCTACCAGCAGTAAAATTACGGTTCGACAATTATCAATGGCAGCAAGAGAAAATGAGGGGACAGAGAGGGAGGCTCAGGGCGTTGGCCGGGATATGTCATGTCCACGAAAGTTATTTTTAGACGAGCGAAAGTCTTTGTTCTAGCGGAATTCTGTCCTCCGAGACGTCCGCATGCAGTCTTGCCTCGCTGTCAGGTTCTTAGTGAAAAGAGAAAATGACGGCGCACGTGCAAGGCTGATGAATATTTATTTTCTTTCAAACATCGGACCGAGGTTGGCCTGCATGCGGACGTCTCGGAAGACTTACGCTCGTCTAAAAATAACTTTCGTGGACATGACATATCCCAAGGGCTGGACCAGGAGCCTCCCTCTCTGTCCCATCATTTTCTCTTGATGGCAGAAAGAATATCATTGTGGACACGGATGAGTGCAGTTTCAGTACTGTGGTACTGTTTGTACGCTGACTGAAATGTCTCATTTAACTCATATTCGTTGATGTAGGAGATAAGTTGATTAGCTACCAATTTTTCAGTTGCTTTGCTGATAAATGAAAGATTCGACACAGGGGGATAATTGGAGAACTGCGTGTGATCCAAAGAAGATTTCTTAAGGAGTGGGCGTAACATGGCAACCTTGAGTTGCGAAGGCATCTGACCAGTTTCCAACGAAATATTTATTATTTTCGAAATGAAATGCAACAGAACACCAAGTGCATTTCTTGTAACGTAACCCGGAAGAGGATCAAGAGCACATAACTTAACAGCCAGATTCATGATACATGTATGAACTTCATCCGCCCGCTGTTACCGTTTTGAAATTATCAAAAGAATATGAACAGGCGTTGTCAACATCAGGAACTGTATCTCGATGAGAGGGAGCAGCAGTCATTATATGACCCCGTATTCTATCTATCTTTGTAGTGAAGTACTCAATAAACTTGTTAGCAAGATCAGTAGGCGATTTGCAGGGGGGATATTGAATATCTGTTTTCCTTTGTAGTAGTTTGTCAATTATTTTAAAAAAGCTGTTTATAATTTGACTGATTCTCCTTAATTAATGATGAGAAATAATTCTTCTTGGAGTTACGAATTAAGTTGTTGACAGCATTACATCCCTCAATAAACAACTTACGATTAGAAGGAAGTTTGGTCATTCGCCAGCGTCCCCAAACTGAGTCCACATCTAATTCATACCTTCAATAGGAATAAAACGCAAACAGCGGTTGCAATCATTTGCTTGAAATGCATAACTTTTATAAACTTAACGTTTCGTATGTTACAATATACATCATCAGAAGTGATTATTATTAAGTTACAGATAAATTTAAATTCAAAAATACAACTGTACGGACGGTCGTCATGGCCACTTGCTAGATGGATCTCCGTCGCTTTGCTCCCTATTTTGCGCGCCAAAACCAAATACACACAATGAGCTGGTCCCAATCTCCACTCACTCACCAAAATCGGTTCCTATGGTGATATCTCTTTGTCGGTACTTTAATAGAAAAGGGCCCCGAAAGCCCTTTCGGGGCCCTTTTTTCCCTAGAAACCGTTGACCCATAATTGGCGCCCACGGTTACAGCGGCGAAAAAGGGTGAAAATGAAAACTTCAAACTCGTATTTCTCTTAAGTAAACAGCAATTGGTACAAATAATGTTGCGAATCCTGTTTTTTCCTGCGTAATCTTTCATACGAAATTTCATTCGCTTTCGGGTTCCTTATGTTTATCCTTTGCAAGATTTTAGGTTCGTGTGTTCACAAGTTAGTTTGTTTTGCATCTGGAAGATGTTTATATTTTCAATTACAACCTCTCCCAAGGGGTTATCGCGCATAGCTTTTAACCAGTGAAATTCCCGCGTCCTAATTACAGAATACCTGAGCATTTTGTTGCACCGAAAAAAGTCAACCGAGACTGTAAAGGTGGGCAGACGCGAGGGGTCATTTTGCAGGGACATGTTGCAGGGACATGTTCCAGCGACAAAAAGGTGTGTAGTACACACTGAGGCGACACGCATTAGGGTCGTTTAGCGGGAACACGTAGCAGGGACAAAATCACAACATGTGCACAAACATGAAAATGCTTCACGTACATGTTTCCGGGAATCTGGCAGCAGTTTCCCATGAAGTTCAACCAGAAACCCATAAGGGTTGAAACGTGTAACGGCCCCTTGTGTGCTGGGAAACAAGCTTCTGAATATTCAATTTGTTAAGTACCATATTTGGAACAACAAGAGCGAGGGGTTTCCAAATATGGTACTTAGCACTGAAATATTCAACCAATCAGTTCGCACTGAATATTCGGAAGCTGTGAACGCGCGTTACACGTTTCAACCCTTATGGGTTTCTGGTTCAACTTATTGAACTTCATGGGACACGTCGCGGAGACAAAATCACCAACAAATTGGTGTTGCACAGTTATTAAAGTATCAGTTTACACGAGGGAGACATGTCGCTGTACCCGCAACATTTTCATGTGTGTACACATGTTGTGATTTTGTCCCTGCTACATATCCCGGCTACTCGTCCCTGCTACATGCCGCCTCAGTGTGCACTACACAAGTTTTTTTGTCGCTGCAGCATGTCCCTGCAACATGACCCCTCGTGTCTGCCCACATTAACTGAGGGGGGAGGGGGGGTATAGGGTATTTTCGTGAGCCGTGATCGGACCCTTCCATTTCTCGTGAAACGTTAATTTATTTTTTCTTGCATCGTGAATCGTGATTTTATTAATTAATGTGAAGCGTGATTGAAACCATTTTTGTTTTGTGAAATGTGAATTTGCTTCTGCTGTCCGTGAAAAAGAATTATCTGCTACCATTAAAATAAAGAGTTACCTACCCCATTTCCGGACACAGCTGACTTCCTGTCAAAAGTAAAAGAATCGGGGCATGAACCTTTCCCCAGGGCTCCCCTGTAGGTTTCCACAGTCTCCATGGTCTTGTGGGAACAGTTTCAATATGGCGGAGGGTTCGGAAGCCTTGGGAAGCGTTTACACGAACGCTGTTTCATTTGTAACTGCATCGATTTCGATGGGGTTACACCTTCCGTTTACACGACACCTACCGAGACTGTTATCGAAACCGCGTCAATTTGAAACCGCTGCCAAAAGTGGAGCGTTTTCAAAACGATGCGATTTCATCTGTCGTGTAAACAGCGGAACCGCATCGATTTGAATACGGTTACTATTTTGGCGCGAAATTTGCATTGTTCAATTTAAAATAGTGAATTTAGCACGTAGTGCAGCGCTCGCTTATATCATCACGACTTGGATTTTCTGGCGAAAATGGTGCCCTGTAAACACTTCCAAACCGCATCGATTTTGACGCGGCTTCGAAGTCATGAAACCGTGTCGATGAGAAACCGCATTCGTGTAAACGCTGCCTTGGAAGTCACATATCCAGTGACTATCATACTCAATTTCTATGTTTTGGATAAAGAAAGCAATCAAAAGGTTCAAGTGCACAAAGAGAAGAACCAGAGGAGGATGAAAATGTTAGTGTCTAGGGTTGGAAGGAATAACAGAGAACTGAATTTTCTCTTTATGGTTCCGCGAAAACGATCGGGACGTATCATAAGAACGTCATTTAAGGCTGTTTTGTGGCCATAAGAGGTAAGTCTAAGGCCTCAGTTATTAAGCTGTTCCCACCTCCGTAAAATAGCCAAATGTTTGTCCGTTACTCGTGAAAATGCGGTTTTTTTGCACGTGAGACGCGAAAAGCCCGATTTAGTTAAAGTGAAACGTGATCTTAACTCCCCCCCCCCCCCCCTCAGGTATTCCGAGTAAAAAGCTGCTTTATTATTTATCAGCGTCACATCTCATGCTCTGTTTTAATGTTGCTCGTATTTTGCTCGTATTCAGTGTCCCAAGAAAGGAATTCTTGCCGAGTGGAAATGAACTGTGAACTTAGCTCATCACCCTTGTGGCCTTTAGCTTCGACTGAACTCTCGAAGATCATATGTGATGATGATGATGATGATGATGATGACGATGATGATGATGATGCTTGAACTCAACTCACCCGCTTGCGAACGTGTCGATTTCTCAGCCCGTGCATGTTGTTGTGATTTCCAGATCCACGCAATCGAAATGTCGCAAAATGATACAGAAAACAACTATATACATGCCATATTTGGTTTTTTTTTTTTTTTGCACATTCGTACCTAATCAACTTCATCGCAGTTAATTTGGATTTTTTCTAGGTGATATCAACTGTGAAATCACTACCACAAATTCTGTTTACATCTGTTTCATTGCAATGTCTCATCCGCAGCGGCTATCTCGTTCACAGAACTCGTTGTCAGAGATTGAGCAAGCGGCCGAAAACTACTTTGCTTGAGCTAAACAATCGCCTGAGTTGATTATTGAGGAATACCATCAAATGAAGATACCAGTGCAGAGGGTGTTAACTGAGTGAGCGCAAATTGGCATATCTTGAAAAAGCCGATATTGGTTGTTGACTTATCGATTAGTTTACATCTGAGGGAGTGACAAATTGGCATCCTCTGAACGCTAACGATAGTCGCTTATACGCTTTGCGTATCCAAGACTGAAAAATTGAGAACATGAGAGGGTATTTTTTTAACATGTTGTGGTTGATGGAGTGCTCGGAAAAAGGCAAAAGGTGAAGGTATCGATGACTACATATTGGATGAGCGTCTTAAGTTTTCTCACGCAGAATCAATGCACTATTTTATTCGACTTACTCGGAGACTCCGACCACAGATCCCAAGCGGGATGTACCGGGATCGATACCCGGGATCGATACCCGGATTGTCCATGCACTCGCCTGTTTTTAGGAACTTTACTGGGGACCTGAAGTCAACTCTAACACCGTTTTGGTTAACTCTTTTTTATTCCACGATTGCATTTCGTGAACAACAACAGTCACAACCAACTCTCTGTTACAACGACAGCAATTTTATACTCTCTGGCACCTACCTGTGAAAACCATTGTCAATCCTTGTGTAAGATACGTCTGTGCACTGAATACATATAATAATGAATAATCACGGTATTCACTGCACAGGCGTACCGTACACATGGATTGACAAGGGTTTTTACAGGTCGGTGCCAGTACGTTCTGTACTTACAGAATCAGAACTTTAAAAAAACTGCGAGGACCTCGCTACAATAGTTAAAGCGCAACCTATCTCAGGGCTTTACATAAAACAAGAGCGTTGGAAGCTGTAACAAAGGATCGAGAGAGTGACAGGCTTTAAGCACTGCCCAATCAATAAGTTAACGAGAATAAGTTACACCGAATTGTCCATCGTAATTAAAATATAGCCCAGAAAAGTCAGAACAATAGTGCCAATTGTATCGCTAGTTGCAATTTGGAGAGTTAAAGGCCTATTAAGCCTATGAAAAAGTCTTGTCGACGCGCCAAAAGAACAGCTTCTCTTTTATGAAAACCGAGTTGTCTGGAGTACTAAACACGTTTTCAAGACACTTGTTTTACACTGTACTAACTTCATGACATGGAAAAAATTTTCATTAATCATAGTACTTACATTGAAAGTAGAACCAGTCCCGTTTCACAAAGTAGCCTTAATCTGAGACAGTTACTTTCATCTTCTAACAGTTTCTCAACTTGGATTATAACGGTCTTGTTTTGCTATGGGTGGAACGGGACAGAAACTAAAGGAAAGAGCCCGTATTATTTCCGTTCTTTACAAAAATCATACGCAAAATTTATTTTGAATTGGTTTTTTTGCCATGGGCTTTATTCGCGCGGCGGCCATATTGGCCATAGACAATAGATTTCGTAACCCAAGCCTCGAGTTGAAATGTTTGGGAACGAGTTTCGGTGATGCAAAACAAAATTTTCAATCCCTCGGGACTCAACATAGCCTGCGAATGCAGACGTATTTCCGGCGGAAATACGTCTGCGTTCGCAGGATAGACTCAACATAGCCGCCGCATGATTAAGGCCCATTGTGTAATTATTCTGAGTTTTGCTGGACCATATTAAAAACGAGTTTAAATGCAATAGAAAGAGAACTCGGATCCACTTCAACAATTGCTGCTACAAAATAGCTTCCGATTTTCGTGGTGTTGAGAATGGCTTCTTGATCTCCCCTTACTCATTCCCATTAAACCGCATTGCCCTCAATGCTTTGAAGATAGAGGTATTACCGTACATACGACGTGTTAGAGTTCACCACCGTAATATGCGATAAAACAACAACCCAACAGAGTGACATTTATAACAGTGTTAAACATAATGTCTGCCGTCTTCTCCATTCTTTGAGAATTCCTCCACAACTTCACTTTTTTTTCTTCAGAACACAATCGGAGATGGAGGAGTGTTGCAAGATTGCTCTTGACTGGCTAAAAAATTAGAAATTAGAAAATTTTGAGAAAGACCTTTTTATATCTAAGATATCTCTGACATCACCTGTTGTCATTATTGTGCCAGACATAGCCACAATGACTTCTGTTCAAGTAGTTGGCACGTTTACAAAATTATAATATAAAGTTGTAGTTAACAATTATGATTCCATTAGCGTTGGATACGAGTTATCTTTCCATCAAGCTGAAACTGTGTAATTGGTTTGTTAAATTCTAATAAAATGTTTGGATATTTGGAAATCTCGCTTCCTAGAGCAAGTAGGTACGAGATATGAGCTCATAACCGAGACTTGGTGCACCAATCAAAACCCAAACCCGAGATTGAAAAGTTACTAAAACTACAATCGTGAACAAGACACGCTGAGAAAACCATACACAAACCGGGAAATGTCGCGTCTCAAAAACGTCGCATGCTTAAGCTCCTTAATGAGTCCGGGAAGGGGAAGGGGGGGGGGGGGGGGGGGTTTAATTTGGTCAACAGTGTGTTGACAGCCGGAAGCGCTTGGAAGGGTAATTTTGTTAAGAATTTTGTCCACGATTGTAGATATCTCCTCTGTTTGCTTTTGATCTCTCAAAGTTTCTGATCTTTGGTGGGAAGATCACTTGGCCCTAATAATAACGGTTAGGAGCCAGTTGAACCGTTGACTGATTGGATTGGAAGTTAGTTTGTCGTTAGAGCGATTTTCTATTGAGTTTCGAAAGTAATTAGCAAATTGCTTTGGGTTGATTTCTTCACTCAGTGATTGGTTCAAAGTTCTCGCGCCACTTTTCAACCAATCAGGAGTGAAACCGAAACAAAAACGAGTCATGGCTCGCGCGTGCACATTTTCCCACGCTTTGTGTCGGCTACGTGTAATTACTTCGAGTTTTGATTGGTTTACTGGATTGTCTCTGTGCTTTTTGATCGGCCAAAGTAATTACTTTGGTTTTGATTTTACGACACTTGATTGAAACTCACTCTAGTTGGTTCCATTCACCAATCAAATATTAGTGGTTTCCAGACAATTAAAGTGCTATCAGTGCATCCTTATAGCTTCTTCTTTTGTGCCGAGAATATAACTAATATATTCTTTCAAAACTGACAGCAAGTACTCTGGAAAGAGAAAATAGATAACGTATCTTTCCCTTTTAGAGAATGAGATGGACAATTAGCATAGACAGCTAAAGGTCCCATTGAGTTCTGCCTTTATGCTGACTACAAACTGAAGATCAGGAATGACTTGAGAACTTACGTTTAGTCACACATAATTTCCACAAAGGGTTGGCAACAATTACATTCTTCTTCCGGTAAATGTACAGGAGACCGACCAAACTACACATAGCCAAAGGAAGGAAACCAATAAGCACAAGCAACCATACATGTAGTTTACTGTTCATTGTCCCTTCTTTCATGACATGGGTCGCAACTCCATTTTTGTTTATGGATTTCACAGTGGATGTAGGGTGCACCAATGAAGTTGCTTCATTTACATGAGGTGCGCACTTCATGGTGTTGACATCATAGCGACAAACTCTATTGGCGGGAAAGCCGGACTGTTCCATACACTCCCTTTCTTTGTCGTCGTCTCTGCTGTCTGCACAACACCAAGAGCATGGTTGACAATCTCCAGTAACCGCTCGATAGTAACTGCCATGAAAACAAATTGGTTATCTTTTTAGCACTCAGTATTTCATCTTTTCGGAAGAGTTGCAACGGTAATGAAATGATGCCCATCGATATGAAATTTGATAGAGCTTGCGGTACGGATAATTTACAATTATTGGGTAGGGCCGACTGAATAGGATATTAAGAAGTTCACGGATCAAAGAGGTTGTTATCTGAGCCAGCTAAACATCAACGAGGATGGCCCCGCCTGTTCGATTCGATACCTCTTTCTGACTAACTGCTTTCGAGGGATGCACTTCAAGTTACTGCCCGGGTTTTTAAGCTCAATTTATTATCAATTGCACTGGAAGACAAGAGAGCGTTGCTCAACGTACGGTCCAGGAAATTGAGCTCAGTACGATATTGTGCATCGTTTAGACATCAAGTCACTATGAAAAGGGGAGATGGCACCACGCATGACGTCGAAGAATACAGTCTGCTTAACTGGCCAGTCATGGCTTAAGTACTACGTTACGTCATTGGGGAATGAGTTGTAAAGGTCATCTAAGAAAGGTCTACATTAAATAGGTTGTTCTTTTCTCTTGCAGACAGTGTATAGCTTATAACACAAACTCGTTGCGAGAAGGGGTCTACGGTGTATCCTTGTTTTCTCAGTGACTAGAAAATTTGACCCTTTGAATGGATCATTACAAATTTTACACTTTGTCCTCAGTCAACTAGTTTGTGTCAGGATTTGACTCCTTAGGTTTGACGTAAGAAAGCAAGTGCACTGCATTGTGGTAAACATGCACCCCGAGTCAGTGAATTAATGACCTTTTTCAACATTTTAGCGTGTCGTTAACTGATACAACAAAACCTTTCTAGCTTACAAAA
>NW_027179692.1:215000-228614 GCF_036669935.1 Montipora foliosa | reverse complement strand
GAGCGAGCGCTGACTCCTGAAATCACATTGATCATTTAACCACAAACTCAAGCTCGCATCATCTTGGAAACTTCGCGCTGAAGTTTTAAGCATTGCATGGTATGTCATTCATGTCTTCGGGTGTCTAATGCCATTTCCACTATTAACTTGTCATAAATTATGTTTTGAATTTAAGTCACAGACAAACCATCGCTCACGCGTCCAGCCGTCTCTTCTCGAGGATACCCGAACTCAAGCGAGCGGCGGAGATGGAGCCTATATATAGGAACAGCAAAAAACAGATTTAAATTGTGGTCCAAAAACTCGTTAATAATTAACGAGCCTAACAGTCTATCAAAACGGTTGTAACTAGAATGGATACTCCAAAATAAGATGAGACACTTAGCTTTGTGTATATAAAGTACCGAACTATCTCACTAAAGTTTTACTTAGTATAAATATGGTGTCACCAGAACAATTTATGAAAGCTAACCATTTCGAGTCAGCGCTCAGACCTAATCACTAGAGATCAGTGCCTAACCCAGCAGTTATTATCTGCCTAAACAGAGTGTTGTTTAACTGCCACATTAAGAGTGTTAACACTGAGGTTGTCAGGTATTGCCACGTTACATCACCAAATGTCTCACCTTATTTTGGAGTATCCACTCTAGTCATAACCCTATCAAAACATTTGATAAAACGTCACGAGCATGAGCTTTAAACCCCATAAAACATTTCTCATTAGAATTCTTTCTAGTAGTGGTGTGGGATACTTCACGGCGGTTTTGACGGTTGGAAATGGAGCGTTCTGATTAGTCGATTCAAGTGTTGGCGGGAAAATTCAAATTTGGGCGGGACATGCCGACGTACGTTAGGGGGACAGTCAAACCATGACGTCACAGACACGTGACACTCTGCGGACCCTCAGGAAACAGGTTGGGGTGTTTTGCGTCACCTTCTAGGAAATTCGATTTGGGGGGTATTACAGAGACCCAAGCTCCTCACGGCCAGAAAAAAGCAAGACAGGATAGTTTCTTTCCGAATCAAACGGTTTAATAACTAGAATCATAAAGGAGTATGTGCAACAAGAAAAAAGCATAAAATAATGTCACACTATGTACAAGATGGTACCATCCACGATCGCGATCACGTGTTTCTTCGTTTTCATTCGCCACGCTACGACAACTCCTTTTCTCGATGATTACGCGTCAGTCGGTGGCGTCAGGAACAGGACACGGTGACGGCTTTTTTGGACGATCTGGCACAAAAACTCAATTCCGGGGAAGAATACGACCCCGAAGAACCTTTTGAACTGGAATTCGTCCATGTCCAGGCAGGACCTCAAGGAAGTGGCGTCTCCAAAAACAAACGACCTGGCTACGAATCCTCGGCGAGTTTTCGTCTCATCAAAAAGTGTATTGTGAACATGCCCAGGGACGATGCAGGACTCTTTGCCGTGCGTGCTATCGTCACCGCTCGTGGCCTGCACCTGGCGGGTTCCAACAACAAGGAACGGGACAAGTGGACCAAACCCAACCGTGCTCAACGACGTCGCAACGAAGCCGCTATGGCTCTCTTGGAAGAAACCGGACTCCAGCCGGGTCCTATGGGTCTCCAGGAACTAGCCACTTTGGCTCAAGCGCCCAGAATTGTGGTGGTGGACGCGAATCGACAATACGCCTGTTTTGCGTTTGGGCAGGGTGCTACTTTGTTAGCCCTTCTCCACGAGGACGAACACTACGACACATTGACCTCGTTGCCAGGATTCTTTGGGGAAGGCTACTTTTGTGGACGGTGCCTCAAACCGTATAATCAACAAGGTCGTCACCAATGTTCTGAAGGGAAAAGCGTTCACTGCCCTGGTTGCCAACAGAATGAGTGCGACGATTACATCGAACGCCGACTATGTGGATCCCAAGCCACCGAGAGAGATGTACAGCCCTGAAACCATGTCCACCAAAATAAAAGCGGAGTTTGAGCAATGGTACGAGGAACAAGTGGCCAATGGCGTCCAGTTTGATATCCAGAGGGATCTCGTGGACTACTGTATCTCTCACGTCAAACTCCTCCGAGAGGGTTGTTTGACCTTTTGTCGTGAGTTCCGCGAACAGACCGGCTTTTTTTCCTTTGACAAAATGACGATTGCAGGAGCTTGTCTGCACGACTATCGCCTCAACCGCATGGAGGAAGAGACCATCGCCTCCAAACCTGTCAAGGGATGGCGACTCATCACCAATCACTCCAAGGCCGCTATGGAATGGCTGTTGTGGCAAGAACATCGGATGCAGGAGGAAGACCCACTTCCAAACCTACGTATCCAGCATGCTCGCAACCAAGGCGAATACCGGATCCCTGGTCGACGTTGGAGGGTGGACGGCTTTGATCCAGTCACCAACACGGTCTTCGAGTTCTTGGGTTGTTTTTGGCACGGGTGCGAACAGTGTTTCCCCAATCTCCAAGAACCGTACCGCCGTCACGACGATCGTTGTATGGATGATGTCCGACGTACCTCCATGGAACGTCTTCAGAGTTTTCGAGACCTGGGATACCATGTCGTGACTTTCTGGGAATGTGAGCGGGAGCAGCAAAAGAAAGCAGACCCTCGCGTGGCTGAGTTCGTCAAAACCTTCCTGTTATCAAACCCATGAATCCTCGCGACTCTTTCTTTGGAGGACGCACAAATGCCTCCTACCTTTACTACAAGGTTCGAGTCAGTGAGGAAATCCGGTATGTGGACTACACTTCCCTCTACCCGTGGGTCAATAAGAATGGAATTTATCCCATCGGCCATCCTGAGTTCATCTATGAACCCGGCATCATTGACCTCTCGGAGTAGTTTGGTCTGGCTTTGTGCACCATCGTCCCACCAAAGAATTTGTTTCATCCCGTCTTGCCTTACCGGTGTGGAGGAAAGCTCACCTTCCCTCTTTGCCGTACGTGTGTGGAGCAAGACATTGCTCTGCACGAAAAATCCCTTTCGTGCGATCACACCGAGGATGAACGGGCGCTGACCGGTACGTGGTGCACCCCCGAGCTAGAAAAAGCGGTGACGTGATTCAACACGTACACGAAGTGTGCCACTTTGAGGAAACACGCCGCGGATTGTTTGCCGAGTATGTCAACACTTGGCTTAAGATCAAAGTGGAAGCGTCCGGATGGCCTAGTGGGTGCGACACGGAAGAGCAACGACAGGCGTATGTGGAGGACTTTGAGCGTCATGAAGGAATCCAACTCGACCCAACTAAGATCGCTTAAAATCCGGGTCGACGGTCTTTAGCCAAACTAATGCTCATTTCCTTGTGGGGCAAGTTTGGACAGAGGGATAACCTGATGCGTGTTTTTCTTGCATGCCGCAGAATATCGTTCCCTCACATTTTCAGCCTTTGTTCGGACTCCCGAGGAATACATTTTTTGCGGAATGTTATTGAAGCCGTTCAAAAAAACTCGCAGCACGTGTTTGTAATGAGATGCACTTATGTTAATGAGAGTATGCGCATGAGCAGTGTGGGTGTATATGTTATGATCGAGCGAACACGTGTGAGTTTCGGAACTTGAGAAATAAAGAGAAATAACAGTACTGCAAATCCACAGTCATTACAGTCAATCTAAAAACACTTGGCTACGCCTCGCCTTTTTTAAACCCGATGAAACACTGCTGCTCGTTTTTTTTTAAAGTATATAAAAGAAATAAAAATAGAGTGCCCAGTTGAATTAATACAGAGAGCGTGCATTTTGGGAATACTAGAATCATACGGAGGGTGCTTAATTGTTTAATTAAAAGAGAGAAGACGCAAATGGTGTCTAAGACTACTGGTTGTATCATGATGTCATACGAAAAGACCAGATTTATTCTTTGAAAAAGAGAAATAATGATAATCAAGGAAATGATATCATAATGATAGTTAAGACGTGGACAGTGTCTATCCATCCTTAGGTCTTCTGCAGCATTCATTGACTGGACTCAAAAAGAGTTAAAACAGCTTGATAGAAATATCAGAAATACTTAACCATCTTCAATGCTCTGTAGTGAAGCTCTCTAGTGGAGCCAGTTATACCTGTTAAGAAAGATAGGTGGGAGAGGTCTGTGCTCGATTGAGGACCGCTTAGAACTTGCAAGATTGGGTCTGTTTAGCCTTATTGCTAAGAGTCAAGGGGAGTTGTTGGTGGCAGGAAAAGGCAAAAAGTGTGAAGGTCCCGAAAGTACTAAATATATGAAAATTAAAAAATTAAACGAGACTTACCTGTAAGTTGAAGTTTGATTGGAATGCTATCGAGTCATCAAACTGCACCAAGGGATCACATGAGATAGCTAGGCGCATGCGCATAATCAGTATTCACAGCCGAATGTGAGTGTCGCAATTGACACCAGGTTAGTAGAATACAAAGTCCTCAAAAAACCATACCCAGTCTGGGAGGGTGAAATGTGAGGTAAACATGCTGCGGTGGGCATGTGATCCCTTGGTGCAGTTTGATGACTCGATATAATTCCAATCAAACTTCAACTTACAGGTAAGTCTCGTTTAATTTTTTAATTCTATCTCGTCATCACTGCCCAGGGATCCCATGAGATTTCAAAGACAAGACAGTCACATGAGGACAAATAGACTGCAGAATACAGTAAAATAAGAACTTCTTTTAATGGAAATAAGAAATAGAAACGCTCAGATTAACAAGTCTACAACAAAGCAAACAGTGGGGTGTTACATATAACAACTACACCCAATATAACATGGCCTCAAATGACCTACTGGCCAGATAAAAAATGTGTGTACAAATAATCGGGAGATTTCTCCTCCCGGGAAAAAACAAGTCCACATTAATGGACAGGACTTCGTTAGAAGTTACTCATTGTAGTACTGCTGATGCAAAGGTTGTGGATTGGACTGGTTTATCGTAGAATCGATCAAAAGATCTAGACGAGGACCACCCTGCCGTGCGCAAAATCTCGTCCATTGGAATACATGCTGCCTTGGCTTTGGAAGTGGAGGCACACCGAGTGCTCTGTGGTTTGAATGATGCAACATCAATTCCAGCAGAAGACATAACAGTTCGAATCCATCTTGACAAAGTTTCCTTTGAAATTGCTTTGTGTGGTCTGGTGAAGCTAAGAAATAACTGAGTTTCTTTTCCTCTCAAGGGCTGGGTTCGTTTAAGGTATTCCGTTAGGTGTGAATAAACACAGAGGGACTTGTCATGAGGGTATACATGCAACATCACTGACGGTGGCTGATAGCCAGGCCTACTTTGTTTAACGTGAGCGGGTAAAACAAACTCAAAACATGAAGATGTATCTTTCATGAAGTTAATATTAAGCATATGCAAAGTCTGGCTCCTCTGTGCGGAGACCAGGGCAACTAGCATTGTTACTTTCAGAGTCAGTGTCTTGAGATCTAACTTCTCCATAGGGCTTAATCCTGAAAGATATGACAAAACTGGCTGCACATCCCAAGTGGATTGATATCGAGGCATAGGTGGTGTACATTTATAGATCCCTTTCATGAATCTTGATATTATTGGGTGACTCCCAATAGGTGTCCTGTCTGAAGATACAGTGAGTGCTGATATAGCACTTCTGGCTGTATTTAGTGTTGTGTACGTTAAACCTTGTTCATGAAGTCGAACTAAAAAATCCAGCACAGAAGTCACAGATGGGCTATAGGGAGAAACTTGTTGTTCACCACAAAACTCAAACCATCGCCTGAGGTATGGTTGGTATTGCTTCTGTGTTCCCACGGACCAGGAGTGTAAGATAATTTCTGTAGCTTTCCCCGAAAAGTTGCTCTGGAGGAAGCCTTGCCGGAGACTCTGCAAGCCAACAGGCGAAGTCGCTTTCGTAAGGGGTGTAGAGCACCGCTGTGAGGTTGTGTTAGTAGATTGGTGGATTGGGGGAGAAGGAGAGGTCTGTCTATCAGAAGGTGTAACAATGTTGTGAACCATGGCTGGGTTTGCCAAAGAGGGATCAGTATCACTCCTGTTGCCTCGTGGAATTCTATTTTCTGCAGGCATTTGCACTCAAGCTCATGAGTGCATCATAATCACCCTTGTTAATTGTTAAAGCTGAAATCTTATTTCGTTCTAAATGTCTGTAGTGCAAGTCGCCAAACTGCACTCCTGGAAGACTGGATACCAACAGCCCTATGACCCGAGCAACCTCCCTAATAGTAGGATTGCTCTGATTTAGAAGGTTCTCACAAGCCTGTTTAACAACAATAGCTTTCCTGGGTGGAAGGCGTATAGTCATTGAGTTGCTATTCAGCAAAAATCCAAGAAACTCCAATTCTTGCGTGGGTATGAGCACTGACTTAGTAGGGTGGATGACAAACCCTAATTTGAGAAACGTATTTGTTGTCTCCCAAATGTTTTCCCCGCAGGAGGTGACCCATGAGAAAAGAGTCATCAATGTGTCCCATGCAGAAATGCCCTATGGATCTGAGGTGAGCATAGATTGGCTTCAACACTTTGGTAAACAATCGTGGGGCAGATGCTAACCCATTTGGAAGGCAGGTAAATCGAAAATAATTGCCTTGCCATTCAAACTTGAGAAAATTACGATCCTCTACTGAAATAGGAATAGAATAATATGCATCCTTAAGATCCACTGACGCCATAAAGCATCCTGGTCGCATGAGTTTGAGGGCGGCATGGATGGTATCCATTTTGAAATGATAGTATGCCACAAACTCGTTGAGGGGTTTTAAGTTCAAAATAAGCCTATGGCTACCATCCTTTTTGGGTCTCACAAATAGGGTAGAGATAAAGTCTCCATCACTGGGCTTAGATGGTTCTATAACCCCTTTTGTGAGGAGTTTGGCTATTTCAAGGTTTATGATGTCTTTGTCCGCAGACGAAAAAATAATTTGTCTGGGTTGGGTAGCCTGCATAGGTCTACAATGCCCCTCAAACTCTATGTGATGATGCTGGATGGCATCAAGAATAACAGGATCAGTAGTAACTGCTTTCCAGTTTGTTATGTGCTCCTTAACACAGCCTGCTTTAAAGTTAAGGACCAGCTGGGATAGCAATTCTGCATTCACAATAGATGGGACTTTTTCCCTCACCTTGTCTTTCATTGATCCTTCCGGATTGGAGTGTGTTGTTTGGTGTGGGCACCCCTTGGTGCCCGGCTGTTGGCTAAAAAATGCCTTTGGGAATTTGCCTTCTGTGTGGTGAATTGCCCATGTGCCCTAGCATATGGCTTTGCAAAATGTGGTCTGTTAAATCTTTGTTTAGGAGCCATGTAACCCTGGGATGATGTGCTGGTACTTGAGGGTTTTTGCATCTGTATCCCCGCTTTTTCTAGTTCCGCCATATCTTTTAAATGTTTAGAGAGATCATCTCCAAACAACTTAGATGTTGTTTTAATCTCTTCCTTGCAGAGTCGAGTGTAAGGTGGATTTAACTCGGGTTTAATTAATTCCCGTCTCTTCATGTTCAACTTGTGGTGCGTATTGCACAAAAGAGCAATGCTATCCATGATAACCGTGAGAGTTTCTCTCGTATTTGGCGTGTCGCCAGATTGAATGGAGCTAACAAGCTTGACACTCAAAGTACACAGCGCAGATAAGCCAGGCAACAAAAATTCCTGTACTCTTTGGAATGCTAAATCCACCGTTCGACTCCGACGGGGGAGCAAATCCCACACCTCTTCATTGACACTGGTGACGTTAAGACGACTGACATTCTCCGGTGGTGAATATTTGTCGGCGCTCTCTTTGACCGTGTCGGTAGAGAGGCCACCAGTGAGCATGTTGTCGACAAGGGTGGCAATCTTTGCCTCGATGGCCGGGGATGTTTTCGTGTTGGGTAGGTAAGCCTGGGTCAGGCTATCTACGATGCTGTTATGGCCCTGAGGCTCCGAGTTGGAGCGAGTGTCAGAAGCCATGTTGTTTGATGCGTTTGTGTTCGCGCCTGAATCGCGCGTGCAGTCATTCACTAGTGCTGTGATCTGAGTGATGTCCAGTGAATCGGCTGGTCTGTCGGGATTTGGCCCGGCTGCATCATCTTGGAGGAAGATATCTTCCTTTAGGTCCGCCAATACTGCTGTTTGTGCCTGAGAAGCCTCGCTTAACTGAGACAACGTGGTGGTAAGATTTTGGAGAACGACCGCCAAGCTGTTGCTGCCGTCCGGAACAAACTCCCGGAGTTCTGAGACCGAGGGTGTTGTTGAGCTATCTTCCGTCGTTACCGACATAGCTGCCTATGTAAGAAATCGACTGGCCAACTATTTTCCTGAGAAAAGAGTGGAATAGGCTAAAAAAACAAGCGAAATTTCTATCCGCAAATCTAAAGCTGCAAAACTGATTTCGCGCGCCAAAAGCACTGATTATGCGCATGCGCCTAGCTATCTCATGGGATCCCTGGGCAGTGATGACGAGATGGAATAAGAAATATATTTCTTATTTCAAAGTATAAGAATATTTAATATTGTTAAATATATTATTTTCTATTTTATTTTACAAATATCCGCTCTACATCTACTTCTCAAGTGCGAAACCGCTGAACAGGATTATTTCTGGACGACAAGAAATTAAAATAGCGAGGAAAAGCTGGAAAACAGACATTATTATTATTATTATATTATTATTATTATTATTATTATTATTAAATTATTATTAAACAATTTAGTATTTATGATTTCTTAAATATGAAAATTATATTCCTTATATTTTAAGAAAACGAAGATGGACAACAGAGTAGAGGATTTACGAGGAAAAGAACCTCATGGGTAATTCTTTAGACAAATAGATGAAGTGGCAAGTAATAAGACACGCATGTGGCTTCAACAAGGGCATCTGAAGAAGGAGACCGAGGGGCTGTTGATGGCTGCGCAGAGCCAGTCACTAAGAACTAATACAATCAAAGCTGATATAGACAGACCACAGAATGATTTTCTCTCTATGTGCCTACAGAAAAATGAGACATTGAATCACTTACGCGAGTCGGGCCCAAAGTGGCCACTGAAAGAATACAGACAGAAACGTGATGGAGTAGTTAGGGCCGTGCACAGGGATTTATGTAAACAACATTATTTTGAAAGGAGTGACAAATGGTAGGAACACATTCCCAAGAATGTTGAGGATAACGAGAATTACAAATTACTTTGGACTTTTCAGTACAAGCAGACAAGAAACTGGAGCATAATCAACCTGCTGTGGCATTGTGCTTGATGACAATAAGAATAAAAGTTGCCTCGTCCGATCGACATTACTTGTCCTGGTGACAGCAGGGTGGATATTTAAAAGGCAAGAACGTCAATAAGTATCTTGAGATTATAGAGTTGCCGAAGATTATGAGCATAAAAATTGTCTCCCTTGTTATCAGAGAACTGGGGGCTATTCCGAGGAGACTAGATAATTATAAATGCTGATGGGATAGATTTGGCAGCACTTCAAAGAACAGTCTTGTTGGGATCAGCCAGGTAAGTCTTTTAATTTTTTCTCAAAACCAGAAATCGAACTGCTTTCCTTAAATTGATTGCCAGTGCATACTACTGTTGCACCGGAGAATTGTTACCACCGGTCTTTAGATTGGAAGGACCCAACCAGAAGAGAAGGCATAGGTTACAGCCGATGTTCGATTCGACAAGGGATAAAACGAAACTAACAACTCATTAATGTAATAAGGTGCTGAATTGTTTGTCAATTGTGAATTGAGGGCATTTTTTAAACAATTTTTCCAATTTGCTTCTACTTTGCTCGAAGAACAAAGTACTGGATTCGCGATTTTGCTGCGCATACGTAAAGCCCTGGCCAAACGAGAGCAGGAGTTGATGAGAATTGACGAGAGTTGAAACTCTCGCTCTGGCTTCGTCAAAAACGCTCATCAACTCTCGGCTCCTCTCATGGTCTGTCAAGAGCCCCCATCGAATTTAATTTGAACCTGCTCAAATTTTTCATGAGAGTTGGCCAGAGTTTTGTCGCGTTTAGCCGCGCACGAGATTTTCCATTCTCATCATCTCACGGTAACTTGCCGTGCCTTCAACTCGCAACTCTGCCACAATGTTATGTACCCTTCTAGCCAAGTGTTTCAAATTGTCCAATGAGAGTGCAGAATGTAATACGATCGCCATCAAGCTATAACGGCCGTAGCCACACATCTAGCTGAACGCATGGGAAGATTATAGAAAGCCGAACATTATTTGGAATTTATCCGCCAAAAATTGCTGTGTGGTCCCAGTGTGGATCTGATGTGATAGGAAATTTATCTGGCACTATGGCTGTTCTGTTTTTATGGCGATACGGACCGTTGCGTTGTGATGCGAGTGCAATTCGTGGGACGAGATCGCCGCGAGTCATCAGCCCTTCTTCTCTCTATGACGGGAAATGACAACTAACAACATCGTAAAAATTCGAAAGCCACAAAACCGGCTAGAACGGACACAGTTTGCGCTCCGACTGCGCAGAAAAGACGAGGACAACCGTATGTAGAGATAAGCGAAGTTTATTTCTACATTTACAGCTTATTTTAGCATTTATAAGCTCAAAGTTAATCTTCCCATACAAAGTCTATAAATCGTATACCGAGCTTGGGCTGCCTATGGCTCAGGGGGGTTCCCAGGCTCTCTCATTTGTTTGCGAGATAGGTGGCAATTTTAATTTGGTTGTCCCCTTGAGTGGGAGGTGCGATGGCCTCATGGTTAGTGTGCTCGACTCCGAATCGAGTGGTCTGGGTTCTGGTCCTGGCCGAGGATATTGTGTTGTGCTCTTGGGGAAGACACGGTGCCTCTCTCCACCCAGGTGTATAAATGGGTACCGGCGAAGTGCTGAGGGTAACCCTGCAATGGACTAGCATCCCATCCCCACCAAGGAGGGAGTAGTAATACTCATAATCGCTTCATGCTACGGACGGAGATAAGCGCCGGCCGAGTACGAGATATTAAAAAAAAAAAAAAGAGAAAGATATTCCACCGAACTTTCACGTTCCGCGTAATGAGCACTGCAGACTCAAAATACTCAAGCGTCTAGGGCTTATGTCACCTGGTTTATCTTGATGCTCAGTTCTGGAGGCGAATTATGTTTTCTAAGATAAATGGAATCATCCTACCTGGGAGTTGCTTTTCACAAATAAATGCCTTCTTGCTGTCACATCTCAAGTCATTAAACAGCCCCTTTGTTCCTATGGGATAGTCCTTGGCAATGACCACACATTTTCCATCTTTGGATGGCTGACCTGCTTGCCAGACTGAGTGATTATGCAGTGGTTGCCCCGTGATCCATCGCCATGAATCATTTCCACTTACGTTTAAGGATATTAACCCAATGAACCATTCGTTATCCGTTGGATTGGAGAGATTTTGAATCTGTGCAGTGATGAATCTCCATTTGCTTTCGGTTTCTAGAACAACGAGATTACCTCCATCTTTACAGCATTGTTCTCGTCCATCGGACCAAGTCGAGGAATTGGCAGTGTGAAAAAACTTGTACTGCACACCGTCTTTCACAGCTAGGACAAATAAAATTATTGAAAAATTATTCATTTAAAACACTTAATTGGTTTTTGATACGGTCAGATTCTTGGCATAATCCTAGGTAGCCGCTGGACAGACAACACTGTAATTGTCCAAGGAAAATTGGACGGATATCGCCACAGCGCTCTACGTTATTGCTGCTATAAAATTATTAAAACAGATGAGCGACAACAAAAACAGGCACTAGGAAGATCCTAGGAGGTAGATTACCTTAGCCACTTACGTTTTTTCTATTTAGTTTAATTAAAGGAGGCTCGGAACTGTTTTTAGCTTAGCGTGCGCGCGGAAGCCAAGAGCGCTTTGCTTAACGACGGTGCCTACAAATTCAAAGGTATTTTTTGCGCGGTTTATGAATATGCAGGAAAAGCAGATCTTTTCAAGTGTTATTGAAATCCAAAAAGGAAATAGGGAGTAACCACGCATTTTTCAAAGATAATTAATCAACAATATTTGCAAAAGTTAGGGCTTTAAAATACAAACTCAAAAATGTCCCTGCATTAGTAAGCACCACCCATAGAAAAGACAAGGATCTCGAGATGCGCAGCACAATGGTAAGCACCGTCCTTATCATGCTCACGTCAGCTGATGAACAAAAACGCGTGACCGGAAATAAAAGTGTAACCTAAAATCACGAAAACTATACTAAAATAAATTTTGTTAGATGTGGCGACCTATACCTCGAAGGTTAGCTCGGTGACCTACCCTGTTTTTTTTTTGTCTACAAGAAAGATACGTTTCATTGCATTCTTAAATAAAATTTGACAAAAAATAATTTATGTATTGAAAAAAATATTTTAGCTTCCATAAGCGTTTTCATACATAAAGCAAATCTTACTGGATAGTTTTTCTCATATCACCAATTAGATAATTTAATGATGTGTTCAAAAGAACAATAGTTCACCAAATTAGTTTTCAGTATATTTTCCGAAAACTAGGATCTTTGAGCATGGTGATACCGTTTCCATGGCAATAGTTTGGACCAAACGAATACTCTCAAAAAAATTGCCTGACAATAGCATCAGACAAATATCAAAACATTGCCGCTGCGAAAAGGATCAACCTTCATTCGATCCTCAATGCTGAAAGTTCTACTTGACCCAAGTAGTAGGATCAATTTACCACCATGTAAACTACATCCCTTTTTTATAGGACTCGTTTTTATAAAAAGGGTGAAAGTCAATTAAGAACATCAGTGTTTGTTTTTGTGAGTAGTATGAACAAAGAAAAAGAAATAAAAATGTAGTTTAACAACAGCTAACTCAAATAGTTACTTAGGGACGTTTTTTAACATGAACAAAATGTGTTTTTTTATTTCATGATACAATAAAGAAAAAATCTGTTTGCAGTTGAACTTGGTATACCACACAACTTTATGAACGTGTTAAGAACGTTTTCAGGCTCACATCACAAAAAATACAAAAACGTTCATTCTCAATCTCCAAAAAAGCGCCGGTGTATTATTTGGAATCTTCCTCCGATCTGTACCATTCGTCATATCATTCTCGTGGTCATCTCAATATTTATGTATTCAGGTACCTAAAGTAACAATAAATGGTCCCAGTACTTGTGTTTGTCCTGGTGAACTTACTTTTGAAAATGACAGGTTGTCAAGAAAGACAAGTTGCTCCTACAACTCTCGACACCTAAACAGAAATAGTCTTTCGGATGTGAATGAGGAAATGTCATTCAATGTCATAAAGACAGTCGAATTCTCAGGAGGATAATCACATCAGTTTTTAACTGTGACAGTGAGGTTCTAACCGTTTAATCCATTATGGTAATACATGGCCTTTTGACGGCACCTTTCTGGCAAACTTGAATATTCTGGTTTGGATTCTGGTTAGTGAAACTTTTAATTTAAAATATTCTTAGATAGAGGTAGATTCTGTAAAGTTAACTTAAATTTTAGTCATCCTTTTAAAACAACATCATTTGTAGACTAATCCCTTAAAAGCTTAAAAAAAAAAAAGATCTACCCCTGTGTTAATATTATGGCCAGCTAATGGTTAATGTTGAACCCATTTTACATTATTAAGTTAAGGCTTCTGCTTTATGGTACGATTACCACTATCTTAAAGCGAATTCAACAAGACTCGAGCAAAGAATGTTTGAAAACGTAATTGAGGATGCTGTGATCAAACCGTCACGGGAGTCTCGGAAGGCGCGAT
>NW_027179692.1:192500-205000 GCF_036669935.1 Montipora foliosa | reverse complement strand
TTGTTTTTGTTTTAAATTGCAGCTAGTGTACCTACATGTACGATATATTCTCTGTTAATACTGTGTTAAAATAAGAATAATAAAATAAAAGTTGCAATAAATAAATATTAGATTTTGGATTGGAGGGCACTACAGAGGGGCTGTGTTAGTGAATGGAGTGGCATCATCATGATGGGCTGTGGGAGGGGAATTCCAGAGGGCAGGGACTGCAAAAATGTACAGGGAAGCCGTCCACTCCAAGTGGCTTCCTCCTCTCTCACTGTGTGTACATTTTCGAAAAGATTTTGCATCAAAAAATGGCCTGTATCCTTTGATCTGTTGTGAGTGTAGAATAATTTATAAATCACAAAAACATAGATAATGAATCAAGATTTCACTGTTTAAAAAAAAAGCAATATTTGTCTAAAAAAAAAAAATTCGTGCAGGGGGTTTCACCTGGAAAAAACAAATCCTGCACAAGCAGTGTGCGAAAAAAAAAATCGTACCAGCTGAAAATCCCCCATCCCCCCCATCATTTTTCTAATGGTCAGTCCCTTAACTGAATTCGATTCTCGACCAAACTCGGTATCATGATTCAGTTGAAGGGGTTGGTTTCATCACTGCTTCAAATGTTTAAATTTCTCTTTTCGTTCCCTTTTAACCATTTTATCTCAAATCAGCATCTAGGGAAGTATAGGGACCTACTACAAACAGCAATTTTTGCAATAGTTATGAAATAGATGACAAACTCTAGAAATTCGCTGCCATCTTGCCTTTTTCCCGAAAAAGACGTCAAATGTCGAAAACCTGAGATTTTCGATGTCATTGCCGAAAAACCTAAATTTAAAAAAGTCGAAATCTCCGTCGATCCAAAATTTCCCTTCAGGTAATAGAGAGAACAGGTTTAATAAATTTGGTATCAACAAAATGTGTATATTAACCAGTATCGTATGATCCTGATCATCTATGACAAGCAATGATAACAAAAAGTCCTGATATTTCATGCCTAGCCTTTTTTCCCATTTGATGTTACCGCAAGAGTAGTTGACCGCATGAAAACGGAAACGGCTGTATTCTTAAGCAGTGAAGTTTAGGAAAATGTTTGATAGCCTACTTACTGACCTGAATAAAATTCTTTGCACGTCACCAAGACAATGCCGCCATGAATAAACTGCATAATAAAAAAAAAAGAGAATTTAAGTTTACAAAATGCACACCGTTTCTTGAAGAAAAAAAAGATCATAGCTTTCCAAAAACAAGATCACACTCAACAACTTACAAAAAGCCAGAAATACAAGTCTCTAGGCGAAAGCAATCGTTTTCGAATTTCATCGACCTTCATCGTGCCACGTTCTGTTTCTTGGAAATTTTAGAATTGATTTTTGCCGATAGTGATTGGAGCTTCATTAAAACTAATAAACTTATTTAAATATTACCTGAAACGAATGTCAAAATATTTTCCCTGTGAGAGACGAAACAACAGCTAACAATTTTCTTTGTGCCATAGCAGAAAACGTTTTCTCATCTTCATGATCAAGTGAATATACTGTTAGTTGTGGAATGTTTCCAATCGAGTTACCCTGCAAAAGAGGTACCCTTTTCAAAACTTTTGCAGCTGCTTATAATCCCAAAGGGAAGCTAAGTGGAAGGTTATTGTTTGTCTCTTGACGTAACTATGTAACATGAAATTTCTTATTATTGTATACTTGAAGGCTGGAGTCGAGAGAATAAACGATTTTGACAGAAAACTACACATGGTGTCAGAATTAAAACGGACCGCGTAAAGCATTGTGAACCTATTGGAGCAACGAGAAAAACGGCTGCAACTTAGAGTGCGAAATAGCTTCATCTCAAATTCCGTTACCGGAAAAATTGGACTCCAAAAAGCCTGAAGAATGGAAGCGTTGGATTGAAAGATTCGAGTGTTATCGCTTGGCAGCTGGCCTCGACGAAAAAGATGACAAAGTCCAAGTTAATACGTTAGTGTACGCAATGGGAGGAAACGCTAACGATATTTTTAAAAGTTTTCATTTGGCTGAAAGGGATACAGTATACGTGACAGTGAAGCGCCGCTTCGAAACACACTTTGTGGGCCGCTCAAATGTGATCTTTGAACGAGCACGTTTCAACAGACGCGTTCAAGCTGAGAAAGAATCTGTGGTCGAATTTATTGAGAATCCATTTACGAGCTCGCCGAAACTTGCCAGTTCGGACCTCTCAAAGAAGAGTTAATAAGAGATCACATCGGGTGGGAATTAGAAACGCCGCTTAATTCCAAAGCTTATGCAAAACGAAAAATTGACCCTCGAAAAGGCTGTCAAGGAGGCAAAATCGTCAGAGCTGGTAAAGCAGCATCCCGAAATGTTGACCGCGGATGGCGGAGAGATTTCTTCCGTCAGAAGCAAGAAGAAAAAACCTCCGAAAAACAAAAATAAACTTTCGGAAAAACCTTCCAACAGCAACAGTGAGCGATCAAAGAATGGCAGGAATGCAAAAGATCCGACAAAATGTTGTTATCGCTGTGGCAATTCACCGCCACATAAAAGAGAAGATTGCCCCGCAAGCGAAGCGACTTGTCTAAAATGTAAGACGAAAGCTACGAAAAAGCTATTTGGCTCTAGTCAGGCAGAACTTTCCGTGACAGGCGTTGTAACAGGAAATCTAATGACTGGAAATGGAAAGCAAACACGACAAGATATTTACGTCGTTCCAAACCGAAAAGAACCTCTGTTAGGAAAACCAGCAATTTAAGCTCTAAATCTAATCCAGAAAGTTGCGAGTATCCAGTCTGACTTGTCCTACAACGGCATCGAAGCAGAAGCTAAAGCAAATCACCCAAGATTGTTTAAAGGACTGGGAGAATTAAAGGGTGAATTCAAGATTACACTGAAACCCGATTCTACTCCTTTTGCATTAACAACACCTCGTAGAGTAGCACTACCTCTGATGAGTAAAGTGAAGGCAGAATTAGAGCGCATGGAAAACCTGGGAGTCATTTCTAAAGTAGACATCCCTACCAACTGGTGTGCAGGCATGGTTGTCGTCCCCAAACCTGATGGCAAAATTCGAATATGTGTTGACTTAACCAAACTCAATGAGAGCGTGTTACGGGAAACCTATCCACTACCCAAGATTGAGAACATTCTGGCTCAAATTAAAGAATCCAAGTACTTCACCAAACTAGACTGCAATTCGGGATTTTGGCAACAGAAATTAGAACCAGACTCTCGTTTGCTTACCACATTCATCACACCCTTCGGAAGATTTTGTTTTAATCGAGTGCCGTTTGGCATCAAGTCTGCTCCTGAACATTATCAGAAGAAAATGATTCAGATCCTGGAAGGATTGGATGGCCATCTTTCTATCACAGATGACATGCTTGTCCATGGCAAAACACAAAAAAAGCATGACGAAAGAGTGCGAGGGGTACTCAAAAAGCTTGATGAAGCGGGTGCAACCCTTAACCCGGAAAAGTGCGAATTTTCCAAGAGAGAAGTCAAATTTGCTGGCCATGTGATGAGCGAGGACGGCATAAAGTCAGACCCTGAGAAGATAGAGTCTGTTCAAGGCATGACCATTCCCCAAAGTGTTAGTGATGTCAGACGGTTTTTCGGAATGGTCAATCAACTTGGAAGATTCATTCCCCACCTGGCAGAGAAAACAAAACCACTCAGAGATCTCCTTAGTAAGAAGAATCAGTTTCGCTGGGGAAAAGCACAGCAAGAATCTTTCAATAAACTCAAGGATGAGCTTATCTCAACAACCGTCCTCGCCCATTACGATCCTCAAAGAGCCACCATCTTATCAGCCGATGCATCATCATTTGGCCTTGGCGCTGTACTCCTACAAAAGCAAGACAAAGAGAAAAAGCCTGTTGCCTATGCGTCAAGATCCATGACCAGAACAGAACAAAGATACGCCCAAATTGAAAAGGAGGCACTTGCAACTACCTGGGCATGTGAGAAGTTCAATGATTACCTCCTGGGCAAGGATATCATAATTGAAACCGATCATAAACCACTTGTGCCTCTCTTTGGTTCAAAAGACGCTGAATAAACTACCCCCAAGAATTCAAAGATTTCGAATAAGGCTGATGAAGTATTCGTTCAAGATGCTACATGTCCCCGGGAAAGAGTTGGTGACTGCAGATACCCTGTCAAGAGCACCCCTAGATAAACAACTTTCAAAAGAAGATGAACGTCTCAATGAAGACTTAAACTTGTACGTTTCACACATCTTAGAGAGCTTTCCAGCAACAGAGCGAAAACTCGACGAGTTAAGACTTCACCAACAGAATGATGAAGTATGCAGAAAACTATTTGAATTCTGTACCGACGGCTGGCCAGATAAAACAAAATTGAACACTTCGTTGAAACCATATTGATCCGAGAGGGCTACTATTACTACCCAAAGAGGTCTTCTTCTGAAAGATCAGAGAGTTATCATCCCTTCATCTCTTCGATTAGACATCCTGGACAAAATTCACGCAGGACACCAAGGAATCCGCAAATGTCGTGAAAGAGCCCATGACTCTGTATGGTGGCCAGGTCTCAGCAAGCAAATCGAAGATATGGTTACCACGTGTACAATGCTCCAAACAGAAAAGAAATCATGCTGAGCCAATGATGCTAACGACACATCCAGAGCGACCATGGCAGAAGATAGGCGTTGACCTTTTCCACCATAGTGGTAAAGAGTACATAATCGCTGTTGATTATTATTCAAGATTTTTCGAAATTGCCCCCTTGAAAAACACCACGTCAGAAAGTGTAATTAATCATCTGAAGTCGTTCTTCAGTCGTCATGGCATCCCAGAGATCATAATACCTGATAATGGTCCACAATTTTCAGCTGCTACCTTAGGCAGCCCAAGCTCGCGTCACTACAGACAGCCGTTGAGAATTTAAACGCTTTATAAGACTTTGTATGGGAAATAAAATACAGTCGATTATGAAGCCTAAAAAACGCTCAATTTAACGTTCATTCAACGAAATGAATCAAAATGACTCACCTCTGGTGTATTCTTCTGCCTTTTGGGGTTTATTTTACAGTTTCGGGAAGTCCGTGTTTTCAATGTTTTAAGACGAAGTCAAGGCTGCACACTACGATTCCGACCGTTGTCAGCTCAGAGGCGGTTTGCGACTCGAAAATCCATCCCAGCCAAGATTTTTTTCACGCAAAGCTAAAGCCACATCATTTGCGAACCTCCGTGAATGTTTCGTCGTCAAAAATCCCCACGCACTTGGCTGGATATGAGCATTTCCTGCTTCCATTCCACGATAGCTGATGAATTTAACAGCAACTGATCACCACACAGGACACAGAGCTTGGATCCGAGGTCAAATTAACTCTACCCGATGAGGTACAGTCATTTCATTTACAACACTTACCCCATTCACACAGCGGCTTCTCGAACAGCTCCATGGTTACGAGTGACGTTGTGGGGATGGGGTAAGTGTTGTAAATGAAATGACTGTACCTCATCGGGTAGAGTTAATTTGACCTCGGACCCAAGCTCCGTGTCCTGTGCTGTGATCAGTTGCTGTTAAATTCATCAGCTATCGTGGAATGGAAGCAGGAAATGCTCATTTCCAGCCAAGTGCGTGGGGATTTTTGACGACGAAAAATTCACGGAGGTTCGCAAATGATGTGGCTTTAGCTTTGCGTGAAAAAATCTTGGCTGGGATGGATTTTCGAGTCGCAAACCGCCTCTGAGCTGACAACGGTCGAAATCTTAGTGTGCAGCCTTGACTTCGTCTTACAACATTGCGGAAAACACGGACTTCCCGAAACTGTAAAGTGAACTCCAAAAGGCAGAAGAATACACCAGAGGTGAGTCATTTTGATTAATTTTATTGAATGAACGTTAAATTGAGCATTTTTTAGGCTTCATAATCGACTGTATTTTATTTCCCATACAAAGTCTTATAACGCGTTTAAATTCTCAACGGTTGTCTGTAGTGACGCGAGCTTGGGCTGCCTATGCTGCTACATAATTCTCCAAAGTTGCCGAAGAATGGGGATTTACTCACCTAACCAGTAGTTTTCACTACCCTCAAAGCAATGGGGAAGCAGAAAGAGCTGTTCAGACGGCTAAAGATCTGATAAACAAGTCTGAAGATCCTTATTTGGCACTTTTATCATACAGATCTACACCGCTGCACAATGGGTACACCCCTGCAGAGCTACTGCTGGGAAGAAAACTTCGTTCTACACTTCCTTTGGCTCCAGAGAAACTAACACCAAAATGGCCAGAAACAGAGCAGTTGAGGAAAACTGAGCGGGAGTACAAGCACAAGCAAACCGAAAACTACAACCGGCGACATCGTGCTTCAATTCTACCTGAGCTAAAACCAGGCGACACAGTTTGGGTGACAGACCAGAGTTCTCAGAACTCTGGTCTGTTATGCTGTTATAGTGCAGAAATCCCCCGAACTTAGATCGTACTTGGTCAAAACCGACCAATCCCTTCTGCGGAGAAATAGGAGACATCTGGTTGAAACTCCAACCCCCGCTGCTAAGCTGGAGAAAGAAAAGAGAGATGACCTGCCTAAATGTGAAAGTTCGAGCAATTTCAGAGTAACTCGTTCGGGCAGAACTGTTATTCCACCAAAACGATTAGACCTTTGAACATGAGCTTAGGTCATAGAAAGACTGTTTGAATACAAAAGTAAGAAAACCGGACAGAGACTTTCCGTATGATTTTTCTCTCCATTTGATTTTTTTGGCATCATAGAATATAGAGACCGATTTTCAAAGGATTTTTGATTCCTTTAAAATTTTCTTTCGATTTCCCGAAAGGGGAATGTGAGGTTATTGTTCGTCTCTTGACGTAACTATGTAACATGAGATTTCTTATTATTGTATAACAAGGCTGGAGTCGTGAGAATAAACGATTTTGATAGAAAACTACACACTAAGTAAAGGTCAACACTGAGCATGCAGACCAAAAAAAATGTCAAGTCTGGTTATGACATTTTGTACTGAACTAGAAGTAGTCTTAGACACTGAATATCTCGAAATTATTATCCTGTTGTTCTCAGGCGAATGTCATCATCGGGCAATGTGCTTGCTGTTCTGTTGAGTAATGAGGCCTTCCAAGGGGGGTTGTAATGCCGCTTTGTCGCTCATTTTCCAGCCCACCTGTCGCCTTTTTGGCTAGAGATAAATGTCACTATCGTTTTTTCGTTGCAATACAGTTGTCACTGTCGCTTTTTCGCTAGAATACAAATGTTCCCTAAACGTGTTTAATTTTTGCGTCCTGCAATTTCTTTAATTTGTATCGATAATCTACGGAAGCCTTTAGGGGACATGCAAGATAATCCTGGGTGGAAAAAAAAAAACATGTAAATGCGAGATAACAAACTAGAAAATGCGAGATAGAAAATGCGACATAACAAACTAGAAAATGCGAGATAAAAAACTAGAAAATGCGAGATGCGAGATAGAAAATGCGAGATAACAAACTGGAAAATGCGAGATAGAAAATGCCAGATAAAAAAAAACTAGAAAATGCGAGAGAGAAAATGCGACATAACAAACTAGAAAATGCGAGATAGAAAAATTTAAAGGTTTTCTTTACATTTAGAACCTGGGAATCGAGGAGTGGGGAACGGGGAATCCCTACAATAGAAATTTTGAAAACAGGGAATGTCGAAATGAGAATAGGGGAGGCCAGTGGAAATTTTATTAAAGGTGTGACAATCATCTCCAGTATTACGTTTTTATTGCAGCTGACATGTGCAATAAACAGATCATCAGCAGCAAACCTTCCAAATGCGTACGTTTTGAACTAAGACATTAAAATTCACGCTTTAACCCACTGTCGCTTTTAAGTACTGTGCAATTGTGCAGCTGGTAAGTAAGATGGAGAAATAACTTTGCAGTCGGCTTGCCTCGCCTGTCGACTTTTTCCCGGCTTATTTGCTGGGCTGCCTTAGAGCCTGTTTTAGGGTAGTAACAGTGAAAAGCTTAAAGATAAATTTGTCGACGCTTGCCTTTGCACATCTGGAAATCTTGTCACTGGAACCAAAAAATCTTCCCATGCGGTCGTGAAAAATCAGCATAAGCATTCGTTTTCCAGTGTTTATACCGTTGCAGTCCTTTTATCGCCTCGCTCTTTTAGTGAGTTTCCCGTGATTATCTCCCTTCACAGGGATCACCTTGGACCAATAAAATATCGCTTGCCATCCTGAACTTTCACGAGAGTGGTGCACTGGAGGAATTGGAGACTTCGTGGATCGATACAAAGAAATGCGCTGAGCAGAGCAACTCACCAGCTACCCTTGGGCTCAGTCACATGTTGGGTAGGTATGCTTTAGCACTGATAGATAGGAATCGAACAGTACCCATCAAAATAAACCTTTCAGGAATGGGATAAAATAATTGAATGGCGTCTTGGTGACTTTTCTTTTAAATCAATAGGCACATGTTCGGGGAGTTGGCAGTTAAAGTGAAGTACATACAGTTCGCCATCTGAGAAAGGAAACAAATTCCTTTCCCACAAGAGCTGTAGTTTCTGTTGTTACAGGTAGTAGTTTCGGTTACACGAGGCTCGTACCAGGAACCGATATTTTGTGTTAAACCGATCTCCCAGGGTGAAATTGCTTCGGAAGGTAAACGTCAGCTGGGTTTTGCATCTTCTTTAGAAATATTGGAAATGTTTTGTATGCAATGGACTCAAGGAGAAAGATTTCTGACTGAAAGTCTGAAATTCCTGAGCTATTTAGTGTCACTCAGAACTGTAAATCATTTAGTTAACTGTGCGCTAAAAAAGTAATCTTTTCAGTAGTTGGGCGCACGTTACCTTTCGCTCAATTAGTTAGGCTTGCTCGGTAGCCAGCATGCAATTTCATGCCACGTTTTACTTGATTCTTACGATTGTACGATCCTCTCTTATACTTCAAAGAGAGGAAAACAATTTCCTATGAATGAAGACCGCGAATCATCATCATCAACGTCATCATCATTTACCCTCGGATTTTAGAGTAGCTTGCTGTAGCTAATATCTCCGAGCATTACCCTCCCAACCATGATAGACCACAGGAGACAGACCACAACACCAGGAACTACATGCCCTACTCTTCCCGCCAAGTGTGTGGGATCTTCAACGTCCCAAAGAGTTTATGAAAATTGAAGGGTTGTTAGACGGGGCCTACGGTTTATAATCCTTCCAGTCAAGCCATTTGGAGATTACAAAGGCAGCACTTTCTCCACAGTTTTTTTAAAGACCCTGTATATTGGTCCGGCCGGAGTCGAACTCACGACCTCCCACAGGGCAGTCCGGTGCTCAACCAACTGAGCCACCGGTGCGCGGCTCAAACCGAAGCGCCCCAGCCAATTATTAGGCAGTGCTTACGAAAAGAAGTGGCGTTGAAAGGTTTCCGTTCGACTTTGATGTATGGAATCCCAGTTTTAAGTGAATTTTCTTCATTTGCAATTAGGTGTCTTTATTATGGTGGCAGCTGGAATTGGCGCCGGAGTGGTTATTATTGTTCTGGAAATTCTCTATCACAAACACCGGGGATGGAAAGAAGAGTAGAAAGAGATAGCAAAGAAGACGACGGACAAATGGCGAGCCAACATAATGATGATGAAGAAAGAAAGAGCCAGCAATGGCCAACAACCCAATGGCTTGTTAGATTCGCATCCTCCGCAGACTGACGGAATAGCACGCAGAAATCCCATTTACAACCCCGAGAATCACGTGGATGGCGCGTTCACGTACAACTAGTCACACGTGTCAGGCACGTGTCCTGAGAGCTTGCGCTTGTTGTAAATATATTTTCATGGACTCCTAGTTGGTTTACACAGCTATGAAGCTGCGAATAATCTGTATAGTGGTCGTAGCTTCAAGCGAGACGTGGCGGTCCAATATTGTGTCATCTCAAAGTGAAACTGGGAGAAAACATCGACCAGATGGACTTCATCTTTGGACAATTTCAAACCAGTTATTCCTTGAAAAGTTCAAATTCAAAGTTCCAAGATGGCTGTATTGCTATCTTTTTTAACATCTAATAGAATGACCTTAAATCTTGTTGATTGTATGGTGAAGGACGGATCTTTCATAGGAGTGTATTCGCTCAGGTGTGTACATATACTTTGAATCATTAGCAGGTAGTTCCTTGATACAATAAGCACACAGTGACTTAATGCTTGTCGCTACATAGTAGGCATAATATGAATCTTAACTGGATCGAGGTAGAACAGGAGTTTACATCCGGAAGAGGCGCGAACAACTCTGGAGAGAGGACATAGTCAGATGTGATCGTGGGAGCAAATTTCAAGTCTGTAGCCTACCCCCAAATGATTTCAAGTATGGACTGAAAGAAAATGCACTTTAATTACGTAACAAGCATCTCTTGTGTAGCTACTTTATATTGTGTGTATATTGAAAGAGCACGTACGTGTCTGTGTATATGGCCAATTGGGAGAGGAGTTATGTTTAACAAAGCGTCTATTAGAAGCAAACAGAGAACTCAAGACGACGCCTTGTCACATACAGGACATTTTTTAAAATTTTCATTCAAGTTAATCCATGGGACACATGGGGAGCTTAAACACGCGCGTTTTTGACACGCGCACGGCAGCCGGAAGTGAGCTGTTTTCCCTTTTAACTTGTGTTCACACTACCATATTTACATTGATAAGTATCTTTTCTCCATTAAAGATGATTAGTGTAAAAATCTGGGAGACACCACTGTCCTGGCACGCGAAATGTTCTCTTCCGGTTGCCGTCCGCGTCTCAAAAACGCTCGTGCTTAAGGTCACTATGTTTCTAGGTAAAACATTGGCTGTTGGGAAGACAATATGATCTCTTTCAGAGGCTAAAGATTTGCTTAAGTGTATTACTTTTATCAAAAGTGTCACTTTGCGACGGAATTTTGTGAAAAAGAAAGTAACTTACTATTATGCTTAACTTCTTGCAATTTGTTGTGAGGTTTTTTAAAGATTACAGTTACATTTTTGCGAAACGTATCAGAAGTGCCTCGTAATGAAGTGACTTTTAGGTAATCCTTTCGGAACAATTGTTGTAAACGAAGGTATCATGTTAGGGGACTGACTGTGTTTATCCGTTTTCTTTTACAATAGCCCTTTTCACGGTTAGTTTTTTCTCATTTGCATCACAATATAATCTAGCATGTATGTGAGGCAATTTTCGGGCTATTTTGTAGTTTTAACCCGAAATTGCCTCGCATCCACGTTAGATTACATTGTAATGCAAATAAGAAAAATTAACCGTGAAAAGGTGTGATTTTTTGTCATCGGGTGCGAGTTTTACAGAGATGTGTTTTCTGCTTAATTAAACCGTTTTCCTTTCAAGCAAAATTATGAATTTTTTATAAAGCTAATGGAACATCGTTTTCCACTTGATGCTCCAATCCACCTTCGTTATGCTAAAACACAAATCTTGAGAAGGAGGAAACTGTGCCCGAGTAAGAACAAGGAAATGGAACGGAATTTTTTGGTTTGCTGCGATGTACTTTACGTTAAGTCAGCTTTAGTGGATAACTCACAATTATTCCCAATTATTTTCTTTCGGAAAATCACTGCTTCATTCAATTTACCTGGCATTACAGGAATTTACGATCTCGATATGCTGCGGAGTTAGGACAATGTGCGAGCCAGCGAGCCATGGCTGCGAGCCATGCGAGTCAACATGCGAGTCACACAGTTATTGAAAGCTAAACGTTTTAAAATGGGTGCTTAGACTTAATAATTGTTTATCAGCGCTATTTCAAATGGGTACTCAGACTTAAATGCGAAATTCGCATGATCCGCTGGCTCGCAGATTGTCCAGCCCCTATGCTGCGCTTGTATAGGAAGTCGAGATTGCACCAAAATGGTATTGAAGTCCCTGCGTGGGATATACGCAGTATGTACCCAGGGCTTCTGAATTTGCTCAAAGCAGTAAGTATTTAAGGGTATATGTGAAACGATATTGTGGTATAGCTTATTGGTGGCAAATCTATTTAATGAATGTTACATTTTAACTGATTTATTGCTCTTCATCAATGATCATTCTGACAAGACGTTGTAATGAAGAGAGATTTATTACTTAGGGCTTTTCTGTAAAGGTCTTCAACTGTAAAATGAAATCTGTGTACATGCAGTGAAATGAAATGAATAAAGTTTTTCTCCTCTCGAAGGAGCAACAGGTGCGAAGGCTGTTTGCGTCTCTTTCTGCCTTGTAGTCAACTTATGAAGCCTTGTTTAGTCCAAAACTGCCATAATACACTTCTGAAAATCACTTAAGTATCTTGGAAAAATTTTATGAGTGTACGTTCTAAGTAATGAAACTTAACATTAGTGTTTGTTTCGTACAATAATCTATTCGCTTCGTGTTTTTTACAACAAATATCGCAAACTGTTATTTGGTATCGTTACTACAAATCAATCATCGACACTTTCTGAATGTGTGCACGTTCGAAAATGGTTACTTGAATAATTATGGTATGACCTGTGATACCAAACTTTGTGTGATGGTCATCTCCTTTTCACGTAGATGGTTTCTGTGTCAA
>NW_027179692.1:175000-182500 GCF_036669935.1 Montipora foliosa | reverse complement strand
AAAAAAGTTACAGTTTTAAGGAAAACAAAACTGAAACGGATGACGTTTCGACGTTTTCGGACGTCATTATGAAATTAAGAAACTAAGCAATAAAATTCTGTGACTACAAAACAAACACAATAGTTCATCAAAAGTGTTAGTAAGGTATACAAATTTACCACAAATTAAACAAAGAGCATAGCACTAATAGAGTCACTCTAAATGAAGCTTAAGGTCTTTGATGAAAAGCATTTCATAAATAATAATTCCATAGATACTGACAATTAAAATATGCTACAAAAAATAAATGAAAACGAATAACAAAATTAAATAAATAAATAAATTAATTAAAAAGTTACTCTTAAGTTACTATACAGTACTGCCCTTAGTAACACTGCTGTAAATGAATTCGTTCTGCGGTGTCTTATTATACAACCGTTGATGTCACACGTCCTTGGTTTTGGTAGCTAGCTGTGCAACCTAGGTCATTAAAGTGTTTCTCAGTAGTCTCCGAGGGTTCATCGTATTTTTGGAAGGGGTAACTCTGGCGAAAGGTGGCCACTGTTTGTTTTAATTTTGCAATTTACTGAAGTATCAACAGATTGAGAAGCAGACTTTCAAATGAGCATACCTGGTACCTCTGGACAGCTAGCAACAAAAAACCGGCACTGAAAATCGATGTACACAAAAATTATTTAGCTTAACCAAGAGAAAATGAGATGACAGAGAGGGAGTCTCAGGGCGTTGGCCGGGATATGTCATGTCCACGAAAGTTATTTTTAGACGAGTGGAAGTCGGAAGTCTGTCTTCCGAGACGTCCGCATGTAGTCTTGTCTCGCTCTCAGGTTCTTAGTGAAAAGAGAAAATGGCGGAGCACGTGGAAGGCTGATGAATAAATATTCATCATGTCTTTTCAAAATGCATGCGGACGTCTCGGTAGACAGACCTCCGCTAGAACAAAGACTTCTCGTCTAAAAATAACTTTCGTGGACATGACATATCCCAAGGGCTGGACCGGGAGCCTCCCTCTCTGTCCCCTCATTTTCTCTTGGCTTAACCTATAACGCGACAAGTGATTCTGTGCAAACAAAAAGCGTCGAGGAGATTTTTCGCACGGCCAGAATCCAGAATTCGTACTTCTTCTTTCAGATGAGAACGCTTGTTTAACATGTGATATTCGGCGATAATCCGAAACATTCCATGTGGCTGTAGCATAAGTTGAGACCTGTAACGACCTTTTCGTAATCAAAAACGGTTTGATCGAAATGGTGTGCGAAGAACAGGAGCCACGTCAAAGAACAAGAACTCTTCCTGCTTAATATTATGTCCGGTATTCCTGTTTTACTGGCGATATTGCCCAAAGGCAAGGTTTTGCAGGTCCCCGATAAATTTTCCCATGAAGCTAACATACGCAGTGCAACTTACAACAGATTTGTAGAAAAAAAAATGGTGGTTAAAAGGTTCCTACCCATGGACATGACTGATGTTGTGTTGAATTGCTTTTTCCAGATTCTTGTAAAACGCCGAGAAGAAGTATGCCATTTCTTCAGTAGAGAAAGACAAAAGTTGTGTTATTGCCTGTGTTAAAAGTTACTTGGCTAGCATCAAATAGATTAATGTCCTTTTATTATCCATTGAACGGGTGTTATACATTTACTAAGAGTTCAATTTTCCCGCAAATATCAAACATCTAGTGTTAGGCATGTTGTGAATGGTGTGCTGGTACCACCCCCCACCCCTCCCCCCCTCTTTCCTTTGGACGGCAGTCGTTAATGTCGGTCTGGACAATTTTAGCAATTGTCTCCAAAACGGACTTGATTAGAAACCTAAAAGCTTCAGGTGGCTCCAGCGGGATTCAAACCCATGACCTCCCGGCCGTGTTTGAATTTCGATGGAGCCACCTGAATTTTTCCTTCGAAATTTATCCGTTGAGGATTGCTTGGGTTTGGGGAGGCAGACTAAAATCTTGGAGGTCAGGTTCTCAAAAAAGACTGCTTCTAGAAGAAACATATCATACATCCAGCCGTAGTTCTAGTCTCTGAGCTCCACGCTGGCCGCAGAGTGGTTTGTTGGCTTCTCGAAGCTGCTCCTGAAAAAAGCCGTGTAGGCAATAAGGGAATGATAGGAGCGATTTTTCTTTCCGCGTAAAACAAACTTCGTGAAGTCGTGTTTCTCTTGAATTTGTGGTTTGAACTTGCAGGTTTTCAGGGAGTCTTTCATTGCGGCAATCGAAGCACAAAGATTTTGATATATAACAACCCGTGTCTTCATCCAAGTGAAGTCCTCGTAGTCACATTGACTATGGTGTATTCACATCTCGGTTGTTTTTCTGAGTGGTTTCCATTTTCTTCTCCTTCGGGATATTTTCGCTCTCTAATGTCATGACGATCATGCAGGCCCCAGTTGTTCGAACGGTGGATAGCGCTATCCACTGGATAACTCAATTGGTTTTGCTAGTGTTTATCCGCTGGATAGTGATTTATCTGGTGGATAGCGTTATCCACCTTTTGAACAACCGATCGCGAGGCCAGTTACTTAGAAGTTTGGGGTTAAGGTTAGGGACTAGGGATGTGGTTCGCTCCTCTCGATCCATATAACCTTTTTTATTTTCTTTTTTGGTTGTAGGCCGATGAAGAATTCCCTTTGGCCTCAGTAGAATCAAGCTGTGGGCATTCTTTGCTACAGGACGATAACATGACATTTCAGGATTCGAAATTGACCGTCAAAATTTTAAAGGTGTCAAACACGTTCAGTGACATTATCACAAGCAGGAGACCATAACTAGGAGCGCACAGTTTTATTCTATTTGTGGAACGGCGTTTTTACAGACCGAGATGAGTTACTTTTAGATTGATTTTCCGGCGAAACCACACCTTTCCAGCTAATCACAAGTCTTGAATGAGACATTATTGCCCATTGGACTGAGAATGGTCACTCGTGCAAGTCAAATTTTATGTAATAACTCGTAAAGCTGCGTATGTGCTCCTGTCATAAGTTAGATATGTACTTATTAACTGAGTGGGAAGGCCGGACGGGAAAATATTTGGCCCGAGTTCATGATGTTTGCATTTCAAGGCTTTTCTGGCTGTAAATACCTTGGATATTTAAAAGCGATGAACTCCTTTCATCGCACACGGAGAAGTACGTGTTCCTACCAGGGCCGTACGGCATTTTCCGCATTAGCACTGCTCACGCGAATGCGGACGGTCCTAATACGGAGAGATGAAAACACGCTCGGTGCAGCGCGGGCCATATGATAATTTTTTGTTAAGTGTTATTTTTTACTTGCTGAAGTATTTCCAAGAGTTATTGTTATGCTGTCTTGTAATCCACTTTCCCTTGTCTTGGATGACTTTGCAACAAAGACAAATCTATCTTCTCTTTTGCTTGCTTCCATATCTGAAAACCACAAAAACACCGACCACTCATAAAGAATTCTCATAGTTTAACGGTGTGGTATTTCCGCACAGGTAGCAAACATTGAGGACCTCGGAGCAGAAAGATGTCTTTGACTCTTCGCTACATTTTTAATTGATTCATTTATTTATCCATGAGCATCATATACTTACATATACTTGAGTAATTCACTGCTATTGTTTCAAAGGAGTTGGGGATCCGCGAGGCTATACTTTCACCTAGTTTTTCCACTTCTCTTGCAATTTCAAAACCTCGATTTGATCGATTCACATTTTCCTCCACAAAGGAATCATTCAAACTTTCCAGCAGCGCACTGGTCCTCTTTGCAGCTGTCTACAATAAAAATCACTGATAAACAGAGGTGACATATGCATTCAAGCGGTATGCTTTTCATTAAGATTTTCAAAAGAGCAATTTGTGGGATTTCCTTTGCATTAGGTGTTTAGCAAGGGACTCCTCGAAAGAAATTTACTTATTTATTTATTTATTTATTTATCTATCTATCTATTTATCCATTTGCGTTTACAAGCCGAGTTGTTCATTGTCATGCTCTTCAAACTACGACGAGTTACAAACGCACTTGATACATCTTGCCATGGGAAGAGGAAAATGTTCATTATACGATCCAACAAAATTTATCCCCACCTTTTCTTTGCAATGCTGCTAGCTGAGCAGTATCAACTATCATGTACAACAATGAATCAGGAAGGAGGGCGGGTGGGGCTATTGATTTTTTGCAATAAATTTCTCCTAAGCCATCCTATGAAGTCGGTAAACGCATTTTTGCACAAGATGTCTTAAAGTGGTACTATGACGAAAATTTGAGATTTATTTCAGGGTTTTTTTAACTGAACTACTATGTTTATGACCAAAAAATGATAAAATTGTAAATTTGGATCAGGATACACTATTCTCGTGACGAAATAGACCGTGTAAACTTGTCAAAAACCTGTCCGCCATTACTCAAATCGCCAACTGGTAGGTCTGCTATTATTTGTATCAGCGGTCTTCTTGTGACGTCATCCAATAAAGACAATACAGCAACACCATATCAAACTTTCAATATGGCGATGAATTTGTCTCCTTCGAATTCTCCTTTTTCTTCGTCGGAAAGCGAGTTAGACAACGACTTTGAAACGGAAGAACACACAGTACAGCAAGCTGTTGATTTTCTTCCTTACGAAGAAAAACTACAGGCTCTGGCTACGGAGGAAGAGGCCGACGAGTACGATACGACAATAAAGCAACAACAAGAACTAGAACGACAATTTTAACAACTATTTTATAGCCATTACGAGTTTCCTTTAAGGAACTAATAGAACTAAAACTAAACTACATGATGCGCTGCACGTGAAGGACCGCATAAAACACGAACCACTTCAAACGAGCCTGGCATTCAGGATTTTAAAGCGTCACACTTGAGTTTTGAAGCAGAGAAAAAACGTAGACTAAGGAAATTTAAATGATAGTTTACTTAACCAATAAGTCTTATAAAGTACTTAAAGATGATGCTTGGAAACTACGAACAGGTAAATACCGGCGAAATAACATGTGGAAAGCCCTCACAATTCGACGGTCACGGCTTGAAGTAGACGGCTCTTTAGGGCCGATTTTTGTCGCAAGCATGCGACAAGCTCACGACAGGCCTACGACATGACTTACGATTGTTGCAGCGTTTTAAAACGTGTTTTAAAAGGCTACGACATTTTTTCTGACGTACACAACAATCGTAAATCATGTCGTGGGCATGTCGTAAGTCGCATGGGACAAAAATCGTACCGTGTAAATCGGCCCTTATCCTTCTTCCTCCATATTGTCGGAAGTAAAGATGGCTGGAGGCGTTTCATGGCACCTCCGACATGAATCGTTCCAGAGAAACAATCCTCCGTGAAGTGTTCCGAGCAAATGTCAAAACGGCCTGGGTGATTGAAGTTTGCCCGGTGAGCGGAGACAAATCTCTTCCATTGAGCTCTTAGAAAACTTGGGTTAACAGGGAAATTGTGTAGCGAAATTCCCGTTTTAGGCTTGGAAGGATTGCTGCAACCCGGCCTGCACAACGCAACGACTAAACGGCATAATCTTTTCCAAGGCAAGCGTAGACAAAAACACACCACGAAGGATAAAACATGAACCTCGCACTCCTCTTCGGTATACTTGATTGGATGACGTCACATTCTTCTCGACCCAATTCTCTCTTTTGAACTCGGCCATTTTTGAATTGAGTTATGGTGGGCAATCATATCGAGAATTTGTAGTTCAAAAAGTCGGACTTCTCGTCAGAGTCATGGCTTAAAATTTGTCATGGTAGGTACTTATAATACATACTTTCGAAATATAAAAAGAAAAGATAAGGTAACTTTTTGATCATAGTACCACATGCAACTGGTTGTAGCTCATTTTAATTACAAAAATATCAATGTTCTGAAGCAATTGCTCTTTGACTCAAAATAAGTTAGAAACATCTGTGAAGTGGAAATCAAAATCCTTCAGTGACAACATGAACTTCGTTTACCTCCATTATCTGAAGCAGGAAATCAGTTGTAGGATTCATTTTGTTCTCAACAAGAGCTTGCAACTCTTTTAATATGGCTATTGCCTTGTCAACCTGAACAAAAGAACAACAAATTCAATAACAAAATTTCAAGGAAATGCTGCAACGGCTTGCATTAGCACAATCATACATGAAAAAGCGAAAGAATATTTAAAACAAAAACAATAAAATTAGGGTACTTATACTCAGGCCTTTACTTCGGCCTAATACGGGTTTAGTCAAAAGTCACTACCGACTCGCAATTGGAATACCTGAGCCCTCAACAGAGAGGCAAGTGTCAATGATTCAAAAGGACTAAAATTAATAAACTAACGAAAAACGAAATCTTGCGCATATGGAGATAAAGTCTTGACCCCAAAGAAACAGACTTGGACTCGAACTTACAAAATTAAGCATTCCGAGTATAATCAGCAAAGCATTTTTCATCAAGATAAACGACATATCTGCAAAGGTATTTTTGGTCATGCACTTTCCTTATTGTACGCTTAAGAAGTTTTGACACTGCTGTCTTGTGCCTTGTATTTGCATATTATTAAAAAAAGAAGACCTTACCGGTAATTTATTACTATTAATGCACCCTTTTTCTTGTTTAGCAAACATGGTTTGTGAGCATGTAAGAGAAGAGCTTTTGCGAGAGCTTTACATCACAACCCTGATGATGACACTAGACAGGAGTGTCAAAACATCGAATCTTTGAATTGAAACCTTTAAAGCTACGTTCACAATTTTCCAATCCAGACCAACATCAGGCTATGTCTGATTCATAAGCTTTATTAACTCCTACCTTGACCGAGTCAGGAAACTCGTTGCAGTCTACAATGTAATCGGGATACCTTGAATCTCCTGCTTTTGCGCAATACTTGTCGGGAATATCTTAAGCATAAGAAAGGTATGAAGTATGAATTTACTACTCGTTAGCACTAAGCTAGAAAAAGTGTAGCGCCAGGCCTATTTTTGTAAAAAGTGTACTATTAAAATGTATACTGTCACAAAAATATAAAAAAGACTGTTGTTGTTGCTATTTTGAAATAGCAACAACAATAAAACAGTAGAAAAATCGACCAATTGGTCTACCTTGATTGAAAATTGACAATATACATTCAGCAGTATTTGCAGTCTTTATTCCAACAGATTTTAATTGTGTATGACCCTTCTTGACGATGCCACGACAAAAAAAAAAAAAAAAAAAAATCATGCTATATTTATAGAGTGACGAAGTGAATTGTAATTTGCAGGTGGATTGCAGATCACATTATTACAGTCTGCGTTCAAAACCGCATAAGCCTCGTCATTCGTTTCACACTGCGTAAAGAGAAGAGAACGAACAAACTCAACCCACATATGACGCCGAGTCCGGAATTGAACCCGGACCACATTGGTGGGAGGCGAGTGTTCTCACCACTGCGTTATCCCTGGACCGTCTTCAACGGCATCTCGAAGTCAGGGGTTCAAACCCCGTCAAGTCCTGAATTTTTCAGGCTTCTCTATGCAACTGCTCAAATTGCGTTCATAACTGCAAGGATTATGGCTTCACTTGAATTACATATTCGCAG
>NW_027179692.1:157500-172500 GCF_036669935.1 Montipora foliosa | reverse complement strand
TCATTAATATTCATATGACTAATCATCGCATTAGCATAGAAGTGACGCGCTGAAGCGCGAAATTTGAAAGCGACAAACTACATTTTTAAAAGAAATGGCGCCAGAAATGAGCAAACGCGCAACTTTCATTTTCATTCTAAAAGCATCTCGGTTGTAAAAGTCCTAACTTGTAGGCTGCAAAATGAAGACCAGATTACACTTATTTTATCAAGACGCTCGGGAGATGGACACGACTTGTAAAAACTATTGGAAATTTGAGTTAAAATGCGAGCGATTTTTCAGCCATTTTATACGAGAATTCAAAAATACCTTTTTTTCTATTTAAAATTTCTTGTTTGTGGACCAACTTTTTTATGAACTTGTAGCATGCAAAAGTTTCTTTAAAGAGTAAATTCAGACATTATGTTAAAATGTCAAATATAGCGGCAAAGGATTTACTTGGAAATTTGCGCTCTTTCATTTCGTATCACATAATAAGCAGATAATGAGCCATTTTGCTCATGAATAATTATAAATGCAGGCACACTGGGTTCATGAATCTTGCTTTAGCTCCGCCTCCACTGTTCCCTTGGGTGCTCCATAAAGGTTGAAAATGTACTTTTCAGTCTACCGGATTTTGTTACGACCTTTGGCAAACATTTACGATTGAAGCCGACATCCAAAGTCGTAAGTTATCACCAGAGGAAGGATTTGGCACCAGATCAGTGTTGTTCTCACACAGGAGATAGTGTTTGCAGTAATCTTTCAAATTCTGCTCAGCGGAAATAGCAAAATGCTGACGTACTCACTCTTTTCCTAGAAAATGAAGTCTAGGACCCCAATTTTCAAAATTCCTGATTTACGACCTTCTCATCTCGCCGCACTTTAGCTCTTAAAAGAACTTTAACAAAGGAGAAGCACTGCGTCTTTCGAGAACTCAGCCAAAGAAAGTTATTAGAAAAGCCACACTTTTAACCGAAGGCTCTGTGAAAGCCGCTATCTAATAAGAGTCGTGCAAACAATTCTGACTCGTTCGATTCACCGACAACCCGGTCAGACCGAATCGTTAAAAGGTTCTCCTGAAACAATGGCATGTTATTCAACGATCATCTGTAACCAGCCACCGATTAAATCCGCACAAGAAGGAAAACTGAACCCTCAAGCATAGTCAGATTGTCCGCGCGAAACTTGTCTCAATCCAAGAACAATCAGAAAATCAATGCAGCGCTTAGTTACAATCTTGAAGAAAATTTGGATATGATCATTTACACCGATTCCCAAAGTCCAACGGCAATCACACGGCTTTGCCGATTTCAACAGAACTGAGTCAACAAGCAAATTCCTGATCACTGATCACCGGATCCAGATGAGTTGTTCACTCATATTACGAATGTAGAAGCTAAGGACTCCTAGACTATAAACGGCGCACCCTTAGTTTATAACTTACATTCTTTAGTGATGCTTTTTATCAAATTTTTCTTAGAAATTGGAAGCTTTATTTTGCCACTAGGCGTTTGCATTCCAACGCTCACTCGGCCATTGCCTTTACCATTTTTTATTAAAACTTCGATGTAGTAGGCTTTATTCTCTTTGATGTAGTGAGGAACTGATTTCTGAAAGCTCTTCAATTCCTCAGTTCTGAAATAGGATCAAAAATGAACAACTCAAAGAAGCCCTAAGAAAGGTAATCTAGATTGCATACTTATTTACAATATGAACATGAAAAAAAAAAAAAAAAACAGAAATAAAGTCCAGACAGAATGAACAACAACAAAAAAGCGAAAATATAAACAGTGATAAGACAGGAAAAGTCTGTAGCATATGCTCCGCTGACAAGTTTATCCATCCATGCAACAACAACAACAACAACAACAACAACAACAACAATCGCACCAAAAGTAGCATGAACTTTCACAGAATTCATTACGCACAAAGGGCTTTGAATTTATTTTTCTAGTTTCTGTAATAGTAAGTGTTATTATTTTTGTTATCACGGGAAAGGGCTATTCAACTGTTAGGCTAACCCTGACCTGGAGGGCAAGAGGATCACTCTTTGTCTAACTACTTCCCTTCGACATGTTCGGCATAGGTGACCCCACCAGGAGTAAAAGACTGCAGCCGATTTAGCTTCAAGGGATCAATGGAGCATGCAACCCACTTCACCACTAGCAAGGTGGTGTCTAAATTAAACCTTCCAACATAATCCCGCGCATTAGAAATTGTTTTACCTGCAGCAATTCTTTGATGCTTTTCCCACATTCTGGGTTTGATTTATAATCAGCCGTTTATTTCGAGGGTTAATTCCGCTGCTTAAAAACAATTGGCAAGTGTCGTCACAAAATGTGAAGAATGTGAAATTTCCCGTTTCATTTGGCAGTAAATATGAGCGATATCTTCCTAGATAGTTGGGTGCCTTAGGAACAGTTTCCTTGAAGGAAGAAAGATAGCTGACTCTATCAGCTTGTCTATGAAAAAGTGGACTGGTCGTGTGGTCTGAGACATTCGAGCCAGGGATATTAAACCATCTCTCTGATCGCACTTTGTCTGGTCCTATGATGTGAAAACGAAGTTTGTTAGTACGTTGAGCAGACATATCTTACTTGTTTAGATTTACCGCGCACCGGACATCAGTTGATTGAGCATTAGGCTTCCATGCGAGAGGTCGGACCAACACTCAGGGTCTTAAAATAACTGACTGCAGAGGAAACAGCGCTGCCTTAAAGGCCCATTTTCCCCTTGAATGCATCACGCACCCGGCATGATTTAGTGTATCGTGAAATGACAAAAATTCGAAAAATCCCATAAAGCCTTTCATAATCTTCTTCATCAAAAGCTATCCTTCCATGAATCGTTTAGGTCCTGATTTTAATGCGTTCTCTACTTATCATTTCACAATTTTATCGTAGTATGGCATGTTTATATTTGTTTAACATATTTTTATTTGAAGTAGAATTGTATCGAACAACATGACGGATTGCCGAGGCGAGCGTTTTTCTCCCCGCTCCACAAAGACAACAACCTCTGCCACTCTTTTGAGCACAAGCATCTTTACAAAGTCGGCAGAACAGCGGTGATCTAACCCGAAGGTCGTGGTTTCAATTCCCACCCTGGTCAGAGTTTTTCTCTGTCCATGTGTGGGCCCATTTCCATCAGTAGAGCTAACGCTTACACGGTTCTGTCATATGGGGTGGAAACTTAGCACTTCACATTACACTCTAATCAGTTAAGTCTGTTCATCTTTACAAAAGAATTTTACTTGTGCGTCCCAGGTATCCGAACAAATCGAAACTGACTATAAATAAAGTAAGACATGCATTTCAGGGCTGAAACAATGTCACCTAGCTCATTAGCTTCTGAATTGTTCTATTCCTCTTGCTGAATAGCCGAACCGTATCATAAAGATAAAAGGTAATTTAGCGGTTTCACTTGTTAAAATTACCCGGTATTCTACACGACGATCAGGCTTATGACCAACAAGCTAGTTGGCCAATCGGAACTCGCTATTCGAGATTCCAAACAACAACAAACGATCACGTTGCTCTTTTGTAAGGAAGGGGGGGGGGGTGTGTCGGTGGGGAAGTACTATACAAAAATTTGATAATGTAAATTGACCACCGTACAGAGATTCTAAACGCTGACATTTCGAGGGTTGGCCCTTCGTCAGAGCGAATCGAATTTTGTAAGGGCCCGATTACATGGCTAATTATATAGCTGATAGTTAATCCGCAGTTGTTAGCATAGCTATTATTCTTTAATTCTCTAAAACTGTCCAATTTAGGATAAATTTGAATAGTTTCTGATGGGGTTTTCCTCTAAAAACAGGCAAACTGCCCAGTTTAGAAAATATAGGACAGTTTGTCTAAGCCAATGAAATCCCACAAAATACAATAGGTAATAGAAACTAGCCAATCAGCACAAAGCATGGCGTCAGCTCTGTAGTAGTTGACAAAGGCAGAGTTTAGCCACGGAGATTTGCCAAAATGTTCCATTTCTCAGGACTTTTGCAGTCCGAGAATTTGACAGTATGTAGTCCTATTACATCTACGAATTTCAGTCCGGTTTGCCGGCCTGACATTTCAGCCCGGGTGTTGAAAGAAATGCCCTTGAAATGAAAGTGGCCATGACAAAGGTTTCAACCTGGGCTTAAAATCCTAGCTCGGTTTCTGAAACCGGGCTAGGATTTACAGACCGGGCAAACGGGCTGAAATATTGAGGCTCGACTAATATCTACTAGTATACCATTGCAAATGCTGTAATCTGATTGGCTGAGCCATTGAACACTATCAGCCATTGGTGTGCAGTGGCTGGAGGTCGTCTTGGAAATAACGACGTTTTTTTCCGTTTTTCCAAAGTTTTGGAGGAAAATTTGGATGCAAATGGGTAATTAAATTTCTGAGAAGTCTAAACCTTGAAGGACATTACGGTTTCTTCACTTTCAAAAAAGTTGAAATTATTGAAAAACGTGATGCGCTCACGCGCACAACTTAGATTTTAAATGGTAATTTAATCCGAGCGATCTTTTTCAGGCGCAAAGTTTAATAATACGTCAAGAAATAATTGGAAACCGTTATTTCAAGTAAATTTTAGTAAGAATTCGATTTGATTTCTATGAGGTGATAGTTGATTTAGCCTTCGGCCTCATCAACTATCGTTTCATAGAAATGTCGAGCTCATAATCTAATTGTTAAATAGTAGGTCAATCTCAACGTTATCTTTGATCTGATGATGTCAGTTATTTTTCGATTGGTTCAAAAATTGAAACTCGCCCCAGTTCCTTGCGCAATGGCCTATAATAGAAAAAAAATTTTTGAGAAAAAAAAAAACATATTTGGAAAGTACTGTGTAGAAAAAGAGTTTCAATTTTTCAACCAATCGAAAAATAATTAACATCATCAGATGAAAGATAACGTTGAGATTGACCCACTATTTAACAATTAGATTATGAGCTCAACATTTCTATGAAACGATAGTTGATGAGGCCGAAGGCTAAATCAACTATCACCTCATAGAAATCGAATCGAATTCTTACTAAAATTTACTTGAAATAACGGTTTCCAATTATTTCTTGACGTATTATTAAACTTTGCGCCTGAAAAAGATCGCTCGGATTAAATTACCATTTAAAATCTAAGTTGTGCGCGTGAGCGCATCACGTTTTTCAATAATTTCAACTTTTTTGAAAGTGAAGAAACCGTAATGTCCTTCAAGGTTTAGACTTCTCAGAAATTTAATTACCCATTTGCATCCTAATTTTCCTCCAAAACTTTGGAAAAACGGAAAAAAACGTCGTTATTTCCAAGACGACCTCCAGCCACTGCACACCAATGGCTGATAGTGTTCAATGGCTCAGCCAATCAGAATACAGCATTTGCAATAGTATACTAGTAGATATTAGTCGAGCCTCAATATTTCAGCCCGTTTGCCCGGTCTGTAAATCCTAGCCCGGTTTCAGAAACCGAGCTAGGATTTTAAGCCCAGGTTGAAACCTTTGTCATGGCCACTTTCATTTCAAGAGCATTTCTTTCAACACCCGGGCTGAAATGTCAGGCCGGCAAACCGGACTGAAATTCGTAGATGTAATAGGACTACATACTGTCAAATTCTCGGACTGCAAAAGTCCTGAGAAATGGAACATTTTGGCAAATCTCCGTGGCTAAACTCTGCCATTGTCAACTACTACAGAGCTGACGCTATGCTTTGTGCCGATTGGCTAGTTTCTATTAGCTATTGTATTTTGTGGGATTTCATTGGCTTAGACAAACTGTTCTATATTTTCTAAATTGGACAGTTTGCCTGTTTTTAGAGGAAAACCCCATCAGAAACTATCCAAATTTATCCTAAATTGGACAGTTTTAGAGAATTAAAGAATAATAGCTATGCTGACAACTGCGGATTAATTATCAGCTATATAATTAGCCATGTAATCGGGCCCTTACAAAATTCGATTCGCTCTGACGAAGGGCCAACCCTCGAAATGTCAGCGTTTAGAATCTCTGTTCGGTGGTCAATTTACATTTTCGATGTCCGATTTACTCGGTGCAGCCAAAAGTACAATAACAACAAAACAACTAAAATCTCCCAAAATGTTTTTCGCTGATGGTAACTTTTTATATTCGTGGTTCAAAATTAATGTTGTTTTCATGTCGTAAATTTTGTTACCGATTGCAAAATATTTTATTTTCGATCGACCGTCCTGAAACTTCCTTCCGCTCTTCTTAAAAACTGTGTATCCATATATATTTACTTTTACATCAATATTTGTTTTGCATAAGGCCAGCTTACAAAATCTTTATCTTGCTTGGTTCGCATTTGATAGCATTAAAATAGAATTTTCGGTCCTATGCTTCTGTTACTGAGTGGTATATTTCTTAGGTCGCCCATCCAGATACTAACCCCACCGGATAGGGGGGTTAATTTCATCTTTAAACGTTTGTTTACAAAACTGTCAGGTGCTGTCAGTGCACGCTTACACATGTGGTGGAAAGAAGTTGCATGATCAACAGGTCAGCCCAGAAGCCAATGTTTCTCGATTCCCTTTTATTTTCTTCAATCTCTCTGGGTTCAGTACTTTGCTAGTAACCACATGTCTTCTCAAGGGGCTATTTATCTAAGACTTCTACCATGGCGCTGCAATGATAGACAATACCAAAACAATATCGTGTACTGTTAGACCTACATATTACGCAAAGACAACTGTCAACATGTCATCCCAGAAGACAATGATTTTCATTTCCCATTTATTTTCTTCAATCTTTTTGGGTTCAGTACTTTGCTAGTAACCACATGTCTTCTCAGGCTATTTACCCAAGATTTCTACCATGGCACTACAATGATAGACAATACCAAAACAATATCGTGCACTGTTAGAGCTACATATTACGCAAGGACAACTTGAATCTACTGGAAGAGAACACACAGCTCAGTTGACATTATGGAATAAATCGCTGTGTTACTTCACTACCACACGTAAGCAATGCGTGTCAATTATTTTAAAGAGGACAGGAATTTCTTCTTTCTGACAAATGATTAATTAATAGGCCGGTAGCCAGGTTTTTAACTTCAGAAAAGGATCTGTTTCGTCGTACAGACGTGTGAGTGCCTGTGAGCCAAAGGGCCTCTGCTGGTATGACTTCCGGGTGGTCCCTCAGACTGTCATAAGATCTCACCTTTTTAATTGTGGGGGCCTCGAATTTGGCCATTTTGATATTCTCGACATGCCCTTTCCATTTCTGGCATTTGTTAAGCTATAGCCCATTATTTTATGAACAGTAGGTCACGTGAAGGCTTAGCTGCAAAAGGCCTATTGTACAGTAGAGGTTTGATTCTTTGTCTTCTTTCTTAATACTGAATCATGACTTCTTTAAGAAAGACAAGAGATACGCTTTTTCAGAGCTACGATCAAAGATTGATTTCTGAGGATTAACTTCTTGTTTTATTGGAAGAGAACACGGCTAGAAATTCTCAATCCCGTTATGATCGATAATCCTGAAAGGACTCTGAATGTAAAGCAAAGTTCAGATCTGCCAGTTTTAGCTGATTTGTCCAATCCATTTAGTGCATTTCTGTAAAGGAAAGCAAATGACAAATAAACATAAAGCGTTCCAAAAAAGAAATTGAATTTGACGGTCATTAAAATTTTACAAAATTTAACATGGTCTTTCTGCCGGGAAACGTTGTCTTAGCATTGCCAACCCATTAAAATTTAAGACCACAGAGAAAAAACACAAGCACATACAAAGGATATATCAAGGAAAGCAAATATTTTTCAAAGCAGACTTACTCTAGATATTTTGGCAAAACTGAGTCTCGGCGTCTGCAGCGCTGTTGTCAGGACGTTACAAATCGATAGAAATCGATCATCGGAAACTAATCGATTGCTCGATATTACTCGATAATACTCGATAATTGTTCATCGATTAGCTAGAATAATCGATAAATATCGATAATCACAAGATTTGACTGGTGTATGAGAGATCAACCCCAAGATTTAGGCGCAGATTATCGATTATATCGGTTTACTCGGCCGAGAGAATAGGTCAACTCCAAAGTAAGGGTTTTGTCTTACCGTAAATCCTCTTCCGCTCCTGGCCATAAATCTGAGATAACTCATTCGCATTTGGGGAAATTTTTAACTCCCCGGAGCTCGAGCGAAGACCACCCACTGTTTAGATCAGTGTAAACATGTATACGCTGTGAACTGCTCAAAACATGGCGTCTCCGTCTTCTTCTTCTTCGCCTTAGTTCCTCTGGCAAAATCAATATTTTCGATATAAATTGATGGAAATCAAACTGTAATTACGAAAATCGATAAAATCGATCAAAATCGATAATCACAAAAAACTGTGTTATCGATTATTATCGATTTCCGATATTAATCGATTAATTAGTATCGAAAAGTATCGATTACGATCGATTTTATCGAGTATCGAAATTATCGATTTGTAACGTCCTGTGTTGTTCATTAGCCAGTAGAAGAGATGAAGAAGTAGTTCTTTCATAAATAAATAATAGGAATTAGAAAGTTGATTGTCCAGCATTAGCAGGAAAACAACAAAAATCAACCAAAAAAACAGAGTTATTGCACCTAAAATGAACTTACCTTCTAGCGTTTTTGTTTTTCAACACGCTTGCTTGCTTAAGCAAGCGACGTTTTTGTCAACATGGTCGGTAACCGGAAGTGATTTTGCAAAGAAATTGACGTCACACGTCACAGACGTAAAGTCACAAACCTCAAAGCTGCCTATTTGGCGTCCGTGTTGAAAAACAAAAACGCGAGAAGGTAAGTTCATTTTAGGTGCAATAACTCTGTTTTTTTGGTTGATTTTTGTTGTTTTCCTGCTAATGCTGGACAATCAACTTTCTAATTCCTATTATTTATTTATGAAAGAACTACTTCTTCATCTCTTCTACTGGCTAATGAACAACAGCGCTGCAGACGCCGAGACTCAGTTTTGCCAAAAATTCTAGAGTAAGTCTGCTTTGAAAAATATTTGCTTTCCTTGATATATCCTTTGTATGTGCTTGTGTTTTTTCTCTGTGGTCTTAAATTTTAATGGGTTGGCAATGCTAAGACAACGTTTCCCGGCAGAAAGACCATGCTAAATTTTGTAAAATTTTAATGACCGTCAAATTCAATTTCTTTTTTGGAACGCTTTATTTTATTTGTCATTTGCTTTCCTTTACAGAAATGCACTAAATGGATTGGACAAATCAGCTAACACTGGCAGATCTGAACTTTGCTTTACATTCAGAATCCTTTCAGGATTATCGATCATAACGGGATTGAGAATTTCTAGCCGTGTTCTCTTCCAATAAAACAAGAAGTTAATCCTCAGAAATCAATCTTTGATCGTAGCTCTGAAAAAGCGTATCTCTTGTCTTTCTTTAAAAAGTCATGATTCAGTATTAAGAAAGAAGACAAAGAATCAAACCTCTACTGTACAATAGGCCTTTTGCAGCTAAGCCATCACGTGACCTACTTTTCATAAAATAATGGGCTATAGCTTAACAAATGCCAGAAATGGAAAAAGCAAAAAGCATGTTGAGAATATCAAAATGGCCGAATTCGAGGCCCCCATCATTAAAAAGGTGAGATCTTATGACAGTCTGAAGTTTTAAAAGAATAAGAAAATTTGTATGGAAAATGTTGCCTTGCTCTCCAGCAACATTTCCCATACAAAACTTTTAAATTTTCCGAAAATTCAAACTGTCGTCTAAACATAGTCTTTCATTCCAGGGGACTCAAACTTGGCCATTTCAGTTGGTATTTTCGATACGCTCTTTCCATTTCTGGCATTCTTTAAGTTATAGCCCATAATAAGTTTGGTCACGTGACCCCAGCTGCAAAAGGCCTATTAATTAGCGATGCCGTAAAATCACTGATGCGACATGCTTAATGCAAACAAGTCAAGTCACAGACCCCGGTCTCGACCAAGTTTTATCTCGGCTACTTAGGGTCCGTGTTGACAAAAACGTCTCTTGCTTAAGCTCCCTAAAAAAGGGAGCACTAGAGCGTATCTGGATACATGTGGACAGTGCAAACGATTTGAAAACGATTGGAATAAGCTATGTGTGGACGCGGATATTTTTGATTCCGAATAAAAACATTTTTGGATACGTCCAACTCTTAGCCCACCAAGCAAAACCTGCTCCAAATTTATTGGGGAAGCCATTTTAAATCTCCGTACGTTTTTAATTTACTTGGAACTCACTGCCTTTTTCAAACATGTCTTCCTAGGTACTTTACTTCGATAACAGTCGTTTTCTTGCGTTTGGTTTTTGTGCACAGCACTTTTTCCTGCTGGAGTGTTTGTCAAAATTGCGCAACAAGGTATGATATTTGCTTTAAAAGACGTCCCAATGAAACTCCTTTCTCTCATTTAACTTTTGCATTTTTTTAAAAGGCAAAACGAGTGCTGTTTATCTTGCAGTAAGTATACTATAATAAAGGCCATTAAATAAATAACAGAAGTAATTGGCCTGGTTTGAAGGGTACACTGGGTTAACTGTGGTACGTGCAGCGTTTCAGGCAATTCTTTTCAAGTTGGGGGGGGGGGGAGGGGGGTCATTAAGACCATTTAAGGGGTCACCCAGAAGTCATACCAGCAGAGGTCCTTTGGCTCACAGGCACTCACACGTCCGTACGACGAAACAGATCCTTTTCTGAGGTTAAAAACCTGGCTACCGGCCTATTAATTAATCATTTGTCAGAAAGAAGAAATTCCTGTCCTCTTTAAAAAAATTGACACGCATTGCTTACGTGTGGTAGTTGGCAATGCTAAGACAACGTTTCCCGGCAGAAAGACCATGTTAAATTTTGTAAAATTTTAATGACCGTCAAATTCAATTTCTTTTTTGGAACGCTTTATGTTTATTTGTCATTTGCTTTCCTTTACAGAAATGCACTAAATGGATTGGACAAATCAGCTAAAACTGGCAGATCTGAACTTTGCTTTACATTCAGAGTCCTTTCAGGATTATCGATCATAACGGGATTGAGAATTTCTAGCCGTGTTCTCTTCCAATAAAACAAGAAGTTAATCCTCAGAAATCAATCTTTGATCGTAGCTCTGAAAAAGCGTATCTCTTGTCTTTCTTAAAGAAGTCATGATTCAGTATTAAGAAAGAAGACAAAGAATCAAACCTCTACTGTACAATAGGCCTTTTGCAGCTAAGCCTTCACGTGACCTACTGTTCATAAAATAATGGGCTATAGCTTAACAAATGCCAGAAATGGAAAGGGCATGTCGAGAATATCAAAATGGCCAAATTCGAGGCCCCCACAATTAAAAAGGTGAGATCTTATGACAGTCTGAGGGACCACCCGGAAGTCATACCAGCAGAGGCCCTTTGGCTCACAGGCACTCACACGTCTGTACGACGAAACAGATCCTTTTCTGAAGTTAAAAACCTGGCTACCGGCCTATTAATTAATCATTTGTCAGAAAGAAGAAATTCCTGTCCTCTTTAAAATAATTGACACGCATTGCTTACGTGTGGTAGTGAAGTAACACAGCGATTTATTCCATAATGTCAACTGAGCTGTGTGTTCTCTTCCAGTAGATTCAAGTTGTCCTTGCGTAATATGTAGCTCTAACAGTGCACGATATTGTTTTGGTATTGTCTATCATTGTAGTGCCATGGTAGAAATCTTGGGTAAATAGCCTGAGAAGACATGTGGTTACTAGCAAAGTACTGAACCCAAAAAGATTGAAGAAAATAAATGGGAAATGAAAATCATTGTCTTCTGGGATGACATGTTGACAGTTGTCTTTGCGTAATATGTAGGTCTAACAGTACACGATATTGTTTTGGTATTGTCTATCATTGCAGCGCCATGGTAGAAGTCTTAGATAAATAGCCCCTTGAGAAGACATGTGGTTACTAGCAAAGTACTGAACCCAGAGAGATTGAAGAAAATAAAAGGGAATCGAGAAACATTGGCTTCTGGGCTGACCTGTTGATCATGCAACTTCTTTCCACCACATGTGTAAGCGTGCACTGACAGCACCTGACAGTTTTGTAAACAAACGTTTAAAGATGAAATTAACCCCCCTATCCGGTGGGGTTAGTATCTGGATGGGCGACCTAAGAAATATACCACTCAGTAACAGAAGCATAGGACCGAAAATTCTATTTTAATGCTATCAAATGCGAACCAAGCAAGATAAAGATTTTGTAAGCTGGCCTTATGCAAAACAAATATTGATGTAAAAGTAAATATATATGGATACACAGTTTTTAAGAAAAGCGGAAGGAAGTTTAAGGACGTTCGATCGAGAATAAAATATTTTGCCATCGGTAACAAAATTTACGACATGAAAACAACATTAATTTTGAACCACGAATATAAAAAGTTACCATCAGCGAAAAACATTTTGGGAGATTTTAGTTGTTTTGTTGTAATTGTACTTTTGGCTGCACCGAGTAAATCGCACATCGAATTCAGCGGGCGCAGTGATCAAGTTACTGCGGCATGTTTACTCGCGAAACAGTGAAGCATCTGTGTCAAATGATGCCAAGATACCGGGTTTTTGTTTTTGTTAGTTTTCTTTTTCTTTCAATTGTTATAAATTTTGACAAGAAATGTGCGAATTCAACACAAAGGTCACAATCGCCCAGCTCTCAGCGGTTGACCATTGTTTCTGGAAAATCAAAAAATTTACTCTCCAAGACAAGGTTATTTATCATCAGGTAATTCCATCGTTTTGGTAATAGCAGCTACTTTATTATTCATCAGCGTCACAATCTTTTGCCGATTTTGGGGGTCATTTTGTTGAAACTCAAGCACGCTTCCAACAGACCTGTTTATTTTCGTGACTTATGCGTTACCACAAAAATTCTCCCCGTATCATATTTCAACACATGTATGCAAATTTAATAAGCTCGAAAATTAAACAACATGATAAATTTACAAAAGCTAGAAATTTCACAGAAATATTTTCCAGCGAAAAATTTATTGAAACAAGCAACATATTTGCTATAAGAGGCAAGAAACCCTTCCTATTTCAATTGCGTGCGTGCAAGCGAAACACACAATCACACAGCATATGCAATTAAATAAATTTCTGACAGTTCACATCAAACCCTTTTCGAAAGAACCTTGACCGTAAATAATAAAGCACAAAAGAGACAACAAGCTTTCATTCAAATAATTTTTCACTGTCACATTTCCAATTTTTTTTAACCTTTGCAGAGTTGAGTACAAAATGAATGTTACTTGCCAGACAAACAGGCAAACTTTAAAAGAGTCTTTAAAAAGATGCGACTTCAGTAAACACTGTGAGACACACAACAGAGATCACAGATCCACTTGTGGTGTTCGATTCCCTCTCTGTCTTTGTTGAACCCGTAAGTTACCAGAAAAAATTTCCATTTGGTTTCAGTGTTGAGCTGCACTTCTAATATTTCGCCAAGGTGGTGTTACGTACATTTTGATTTCGGCTCGACGGGCGAAAGATTCACGCTGTCGAAGTCCATTACCTGTCGCTTTTAAGATTCCAGATCTTTTTGTTTCACCACCTGTCTTGACGTTCCATTCTTGAGCTCCATATGGGTATATTTTCTTTAAAGATGTACTAAAACGCCATTCGCATTACGATGACTTCCGACGCCATTACAGGTTAATTGTGCAGAGCAAGCTACGCATTACCCCAGCCCCCTGAAACCTAACAAAATACGCACAGAAGACTCTATGCACAAAGACACCTCTTAGTAGGGAAGTGACAGGCAAGACCTTTCCCGACACGGAAAAAAATAAAAACAACAGAAAAACCCACGAAACGAGATGCTTTCGTGAAGCATACACTGGGTTGCCTGTGGTACATGTTACAGAAAATCTGAAGGCAGTGAATTGTGTGGTATTGAACTACAGCATACCAGTCTCTGAAGAATAACAAATAAAAGAGAAGCCAGAAACATTGGCTTCTGGGCTGACGTGTTGATAATTTTCAAGTTCTCTCACAACTTCTTTTCACCACAAGTTTAAGCGTGCCCTCTGAGCATCTGACAGCTACAATAGTTCGCTGAAATTAATAGTTAGCACCTGGATGGGAGACCAAAAACAATATACCCCTCAAAACAGAAGCATTGGACAGAAAATTCTATTTTAACGCTAACAAAAGCGGATCAAGCAAGGAACTGATTTTGTTAGCTTGCTTTATTCGAAACAAATATTGATGCAAAAGTAAATAAATAGGGGTACAAAGTTTTTGGGAAGAGCAGAAGGAAGTTTTCTGGACGGTCTATCGAGAATTTAGCCTGCGAGCAACAACATTTATGACACGAAAACAACATTAATTTTTAACCCCGAATATAAAAAGTTACGATCACCGACAAACATTCTGGGAGATTTTTGCTATTGTACTTTTGCTGCACAAGTAAAAGCGCAAAATCGAAAGTTACATCGGATTCAGAGGGCGCCGTGATGAAGTTACCGCGGTGTGTTTACTCGCGCAACGGGGTCAAATCATCATTTGACACAGATACCGGGTTTTTGTTTTTGTAAGTTTTCTTTTTCTTTCAAGTGTTATAAAGTTTGACAAGAAATGTGCGAATTCAACACAAAGATCACAATCGCCCAATTCTTCAGGTTGACAGTCAAAACTTTACTCTCCAAGACGAGGTTATTTATCGCCAGGTAATTCCATCGTTTTGGGGATAGCAGCTACTTTATTATTCATCAGTGTCAGATTTTTTTTGCCGATTTTGGGGGTCACTTTGTTGAAACTCAAGCAAGCTTCCAACAGACCTGTTTATTTTCGTTACACTATACCACAAAAATGCTCCCGTATCACATTTCAACACACGTATGCAAATTTGTTAAGCTCGAAAATTACACAACATGATATTAAAGTTCACAAAGGCTGGAAATATCTCGGTAAAATCCTTTTCCAGCGAAAAATTAATCGAAACAAACAACATATTTACTATTAGAGGCAAAAATACCTTCCTATTTCAATTGCGTGCGTGCAAACAAGAGATGCAATGAAATACATTTTTGACAGTTCACATCTTTTCGAC
>NW_027179692.1:135000-152500 GCF_036669935.1 Montipora foliosa | reverse complement strand
TAATAATAATAATAATAATAATAATAATTATTGTTATTATTATTATTATTATTATTATTATTATTATTATTATTGTTATTATTATTATTATTATTATTATTATTATTATATTTATATATATGTTGAAATTTCCGCGAAATCCGCGAAATTCGCCGTTTCCGCTATCATTAGGAAAATCCTTCATTCGACTGTCTAGCAGCACTGGAAGTATTCCTCTAGCATTTTTCCTAATCATGGTGGAAAGGGTGGATTGCGCGGATTTTGCGGAAATTTCCAGCTTTTTCCATTCTTGTTCGTGTTCTTGTTTTGTTTTTTTGTTTTGTTTTTTTTACTTTTTCCACTTGCTCCTCTCAGTCTGTTTGTGGGCACTTCAGTCAGTTTAGTGACATTCAGTATAAAATTTCTTCCAAAAAGAACAAGTGTTTTGCTTTTTTAGGAGTGGGGTCATCATTTGTAAGCATCCCTTTCTTTTTAACGAAACCCCCTTTGTTTTGTATCAATCCGTTTTGATTGTTTCTTGACAAAAGTATCCCACTGCAAGTTGATATCAACAATTGCTAAATTCGACCTCACACTAGTTCGGAAAAAACCATTTCTCAAATTCCTCTCAAACTTTTGTATCGTTATTGTGGCTTAATAATCAAGTTTATTTTTCGACCAAAATAGTTGTTGATTGCAGTAGGTTGGTTGACTGACGATCGTCTGATCATTCTGAATACTAGCAAGAGAACATTTTCTCAACGAAGGAGAACTTTTACATCGTTATTGTGGCTTAGTGATGAAGTTTATTGTTAGATTAAATTAGCTGTTGATTGCAGTAGGCTAGGTGACTGACCCTTTCGTTTTGTATCAATCCGTTTTGCTTGCTTCTTCACAAAAGTATCCCACTGCAAGTCGATATCAACAATTGGTAAATGCGACCTCACACTAGTTCGGAAAAAACCATTTCTCAAATTCCTCTCAAACTTTTGAAGCCTAAAAGCGGAGCTCCCTGGTTATTTATTCTTACTGGCTGTACGGTTAGTGAAAATAAAGGGTTTTGGAATTGTCCGCGTTTTGGTTTTTCTGGGTACTGCTTAATTAACTCATTTTATTCGCTTTCTTCTATGGAAAAATTCATTGCCTAAGTAGTGAATTCCACGGTAAATAATGAATGCGATACGTCAAAACACAAATATTATAGACATGCGCAGTATGAACACGACTGATAAGGTCGGCTCAACGAGAATGCTATGGGGACTATGTTGTTTAATATCTTTTTAAAACGCGAAGTTTCAGCCACCGTTAAAGGCAAGGTTAAAGAATGGTACATGATCGAAATATCTACCGTTTTCAATTTCGATTCTTTCCCCTAAGTTTATACTGTACCTAGTTTATTTACTTGAATGCCCACTGTTCGGTGCGTTGCTGCTTGAAGAAAAATTTCGCGACGGTGATGTTTAAGACCAGTCATTCAGTTTATCAATTGGTCAACATGAGGAGTTCTGCGTTGTGTTCCTGTGAAGTTATTTCATTTTTCTTCACGCGCGCTCGAGGTAGCCAAACTGAGTTGTCAAGAATCGTGTCGTGCTGGAGAGCTGTTCGATCGAATTGAGGGAAGGCAAAAGAAGATTGCAGGCAAGGTACGCAATGAGTTTTTCTAATTTTCAAACCTTGACGACATACGTAACACTAATAATACAATACAAAATACTAAACACTTAACTTATAAAAATGTTGTAAGAGTAAACACAGTGAAAATCGGAAACCAGTGAACCTTGAGCACACAGTACACAGAATTTAGTAGTTTTATGCACCAAATCGCTTACTTAATTAGCTACATTTTGTACTTTGGCAAAACAATGTGGCAATTTCGATTCATCAACTACTAATGGGAACCTGCTCTTCATAGCTTGTCAGGGTATATCATTACTGTTATTGTCACGCTCTTAGACAATTAAACTCAAAGAATGAAAAGGTGAAGGCAATGTAATTTCTCCATCTTTATTTGTTTGAAGTTTTTTTGGAATGTCAGTTCAATCAGCAAAGGCATGTCTGAAACCTCGTTCGTCTCACCAAACTTATATTGTGTATTTTTAAACACAATATTATTACTGTCTTTTTTTAGGACAGTCAAATTATACAGGAATAAAATGGATCTGATCCATTAACAGATAATAAATCTACCATCCTGCACCTCATCTTAATGAAAAAATTCGTAACACCAAATAAAATATTGTTCACGGTTTTTGGTACCTACTAATATTTACAACTGACATCAACTTCATAATTAAACCCTGGGCAGTTGAAAGCTGTGTCCATTTTTTTTTGGTTAATATCACTTGAAATAAATAACTCTTTTTGCCTTTACTTTACATGCATTGGGGTAAAAAATATTCCTGTCACTAAAATTATTCTTTTGGCTTTTACAGTCAAAAGTGATCTATACCAAACTTTTGTTAAGTGCAATTCATTTATCTTACACTAAAAATTCTTGGAAAACAGCACCTAACGACAATATCCGTGGTTTATTTAGGGTAATTTCTCCTAAAATGTTCACTAACCAATCAAGGGCTCATGCTACCAAGAGCAAACACAGGCTGTGTTTGATTTGCTGTATTTCAAAGAAGAGTGACTTCATTTTAAGCTTTAACACTTAAACTCAAAGAAAAATTTAAAGTCATTCTTTCAATGACGTAACATTTTCTCACACATCTTTATATTCAGTTAAGGTTTCTTGTTGTAGCATGAGTCATGACTGTGATTTCTGCCTACTGAAACTGGGACCATGGATTCATTCGTTACAATTACAGTCAATCTATGTCACCTATGACCAATTGATATTTCTGAGACTGAAATGTTTATTTGAAGTCCTATTTGTAACTTCTGGCATTTGAATGGTCTGAGTCTTTAAAATTTCTGGAAATCTTTCCAAAAAAAAGTATCAGCTGAAAAAAAAAGGCAAAGCACATACATGTAGGAAACAACTGATTGTTTTCAAATACTGTATGCTGTGATGTAATGTAAAAAAAATCATAGCTTTATTTCAGCAATAAACTAGGGAAGTTTCAATGAAAATTCTTAAATCTCACTGGCGATGATCACAATTGACATGTAATTTTTAAAACCCTGTTAAAACTTAAAAAATACTGGTCACATGTGAGGAAGATTGACTATAAATTGACTTAAACCTTTCCAAATGTAAGTTAGTTCCCCCTTTTTGATGAGCCACCCCTCAGTCAGGTCTTATTCTTCATGAACAGGGACAGATGTTATGGACATATCCATGGGGACATCCAAAGTGGACACAGAATTAACTGATGAGGTTGGGAAGATACGCGGAAGATTTTTGATGCACTTCTGGCATTCCACTGGTAAGTCATGTGTTGAAAGCTCCTCACCATAATCCCACACCGTAAGTGCTGCAAGGTGCATTAGAGGTGGCACCTGTCCAGTGTCTCTACGCCATCCAATTGTTGTAGGCCTGAATGACCTCTGTTCTTCTAAATTTATAGTTCCTTTTGTCGAAGCTTTCCACTGAAGTTCAAGCTTACGACCTTCAGCTTTAAGAGACTGGATTGTCAGTGATGTGTCTTTGTTCAGTTTCTTTTCCTCCCACGCTTTAGGATAGACATCCTTTCCTCTAAGTGGGGCACTGACTGCACTACCTTTTCTGATGTTGTTGAGCTTTTTTCTTGCCTCTTGGAGAAGCTCTGTGGTCAGTAGTTGCCCATAGTCATTCATTCTCTGTTCATGTGTCTGCCTTGCTGTCTCAGTGGTCCTACCATTAGTTTTACCACTGTGAATAGTGTTCTCGACAAATGTTACAGAGGCCTGTTTTGATAGTTCTGACAGGTTGTCATGAAGATAAAGTTGGGATAGATTAAACTGTCTTTCAGCAATGACATTGTTCACAGGAATGCTAAAAATGTGCTTGGCATAAAATTCAAAAAGGTGTGGTGTGGTGTCTTTGTTAATAAGACAGCTTTCAGGTGATGTTGCCATTGCTTTAATCTCAGTTAGAAGTTGAGATTTCTGCAGCTGCCAAATATTGGCCCATTTAACCAACCCATTTCTGTCCTTAGACACCAATCTCTGAAGATCCTGTCCATAAACTTTTACATTGTTTTCAGATGCATTTCCTTGTTTGCTTTCAGTGGATACAAATTGTATGTCAAGGACCTTCAAAACAGATGACCAGAATGGACTTTGGAATCTTTGATCAGCTCCCATTCCAAACAGTTTGGGAAAGGATAACCACTCAGCACCATGTTCTTTAATTACTTTCAGGGCTTCTTGCAACATGGGCCTCTGCACTTCCTGGTAAAAGTGTTTAATAGCAGCTGGATCTTTCAAAGATAATTGCACTTGCTCTTCTGTTAAAGGAAAATACAGTGATGGACACAGTAACATTTGACTGAGTGTTTCATTGTGCTTGAGAACAGTTGCAGGCCATAGTCGTGCCAGATATCCACTGGAAAAACCAAGTTCCTCGTCACTTGCTTGTGATGAATTAAGAGATGGGATAATGAACTTGTCAAGAAATTCAAATAAGAATTTAATTTGCACTTGGATCATTGGGCAGGAGCTCAGCTTGATGACATTTTGCCAGAATGATGAGTGGTTATCTGACTTTGGCATCCTTTCTAGTATACGCTAGATGCAAGCTGAATACAGGCTTTTCCATACTTTAAATACCATTGTAGCATCTCATGGTAATATGTCCACCTTGTGTCAATAAAGGACTGTGGAAGGGGTGGCTCTTTACTTAAAATTCCCAGTGAAACATACATTGCCTTGTACTGACTTGGGCGTTCATGGTGGAGCCAGGATATCTTGTATAATAATTGCAATATGTGGTTGTTGTTCATATCACCCTTTGCCCCAAACCCAGCCTAGCACATTCTTCGCAACATTATATTAAGTATGTGTGGGTAACAACCCACAAAAAACATTTCCCTGCCAAATAGTTTGGAGTTGTTTGCAATCAATCCATTTGATTTACCCTTTTGGGTAGAGGCATTGTCCCCAACTAACCCTGAGACATTTGATATACCAAATGTGTCATGAACAATGTGGAAATCGACATCTGACTGGTGTTTTCCCGACCCACTAGCTACAATGCTGTTAGCAAGAACATAAGCCCTTGGCTTGTTAGTTTCATGGCACCATGTGTGCACCCCCACAATGTGCCTTTCCTCCCCTCCTTTGTTAGAGTCATCACTCCAAACATGAAAATCATATTTGCTGTTTGCAAATCTTTTACACAGAATTAATTTGTCTGCCTCCCCTAAAAGAACATTCCAATCTGACAAAGTAGTTGGGGAAACAATCAGATTTTTGGGGGGACTACAATTAAACAAAATACTGAAAATTAAATGTAATGCAATTGGTGCCTTTTGGTTAGATGAAAGACATGCATGTTGTAAATATCTAATGCAAGCCATGAACATTACACTCCTATGATTTGCTCCATTTTTGCCATGGGCAAATGTATCCACAAGAGAATAACTGTTTAAAACATCTCCTTTTTGTTTGAGTTGGTTTTTCAGTTTTGTTGCAACAGATCTTGCCCCCCTTAGTTTTTTTATTGTGTCGTTTTTCTTCAAGGATGTGGTCTTCAACAATTTGTCTTGCTTTGTAACTTGTTTTTGTAGGGTCAGAGTCTCTTTCTTCAAATCACTGTTCCTTCTTCGCAGAAATACTGAAAACAAGGGAAAAAGTCACACAAAAATTTTATTGACTTGTGGCTTTGAAAACAAATTATTTCATTAAATTCACGTTTTGAAAAGTGTGAGCCTTAAACTCTCTTTTCTACATTTAGATGTGGCTACTTTATTTACTGATGTTTTCTTTCAACCATGTGAAAGTTATTCGTCACTGTCGAGAACATTGGTTTTTTTTATCAATTGGAAAGGTATTTACACAGTTCTCTAAGTGAAGGCTTTGTCCTCTTGAACTCAAAATAAGCTTAAATTTATAACTCGAGAAAGGTAAGAAAAGTCTAAAAATTTAAATCTAGATCGCATTCGACATGAGAAGGACTCCTCCGCGGTCCGCACAAAATCATCTACTGTGCCATTTAAAAATATTTTTCACGTTTTTTTCCTCCGAGTAATGTTTCTTTGCGTTAACAGAATTTCTGTGTTGGCATATATCGAAAATGCGTTGTTTCTTTCAGCTCTGTTACATTTTTTAGTGTCCAAAATAAAAGCAAAGTCTGGATACACAATTCGCGAATTAACACAGGATTAATATAAACAGCTGCGAAATTCGCTGGAAATTATAACAAGACCTTTTACAGCGGTCAATTATTAAAACATAGTTTTAAGGCGTTTGTTTCAGTCTCTCTAAAGTAAAACTTTCTTTTACCCCATTTTAAGGCGATCACGCTACTAACTTTTTTCACCCCGCTAGCTACCTGCAAAAATGTACAAAGGATTTTCACTAGCTCCGTGCCTTTTCGTCGTGAAATTATTTTTAAAAATATTCAACGTTGTTTCACTCAAATGTCGATGAATGTCCGTTCTGTGGTCCAGTTGAACTTAACTTTCAACCTCAAGCTTATAAAGCCTTGAAAGGAATTATAACTGTACTGAATGAACAGGCCGGATGCAGGTCAGTTGTTTCACGCCAAAATTTGCGTCTGTTTACATTTTCCTTGTTGGGAAGCCCACTCAAAGCAGCCGTAATAATAAGTATGCCAATTCCAAAAAAAAAAAAAAAGACTTGAGTTATACATTTACCCATGTTTTCCTTAACCAATGCTTACCTATACTTTTTCGAAGCGTTTGGATTGTCCTTTTGAGTCCTGCATTTTCTGATGTTAGTCGTTTACATTCACGAGAGAGTTTGTCGATCCTCGCAAGCTCGCTTGCAAACTTGAGAAAAACACTTTCCGGAGTTGCTGCCGCTGAATCCTGACCACCAACACTACAACTGTTTTCGTCTGGTTTCTCTTCTGATTTTAGTTTCTTCGCTGGCTGATATTTACTAGAAAACTGCCCGCCGATAAATTTTCTTCGCCCCATTGGCTGACATTTTTTTTCGCAACTTTCGTTGTAAACAATTAACGAAAGCAGCCCGCGTTTCCAGGAAACAGCAGTCTTTCCAGGAACGTACTCTGCGCATGTCATAAAATTTTGGTGGTTACGGAAATCGGGGGAAGGATCCCCTTGCGTGAGGGGTAAATTTCACGCGAAAAACCGTTACCACATGAATCACGAATAACGAGTGCAATAACGGTTTTCAAGTGGAATTTACTATGGGATTCACCAGTTAGGCAATGTATTTTTCTTGAATATTTGAAAGAAAACAAAAATACTCAGCAAGCGAACGGAAAGGAGAAAAAAGCCATTTCAGGAAGCCAGCGAATAGGAATCACGCTAAAATTAGAGATCACAGACGTTCTGGCTCGCGATGTGACAAGTCGTCAGGAAACTGTCAGTTCAAGGTCAAAAAAAAGTTTTATTGATGTACTTTATTCCACTTTATCTCTGTGAACGAGATCATTCACATTTTGATTTTTTCGCATTGAAACACGCTATCGTGGCTTGGAACAAGAATCGGCAAACTGCGGCAACCGAGAAAGGACAAATTTCAAACAAGATCTCCAACAAATTACCTGCACGTGCTTTAAACAAACTTATGAAAACAGAAGCTAGTAATATTTCTCCTTAATTTTAAAAGAACTCATTGAAATTTCGTGTTTATAACATAAGGACAAAATTCAGTTCTTGTCACTGTCGAGGCACAGTTGGACAAACAATTAAAAAAAGCACACTTGTTCGCTCACATTTTAGAGCAAAACAAACAAAGAAATCAAATATTTCTTTATGTCCAAAAGAGTACAGATAATTGTTATATAATTCCTGTTGAGAATAAAAATTCGAGTTTCGTCTTCTGAACAAAGGAAAAACCGATTAAACCACTTTTTAAAAATACGCATCCACTTGAAATAACGCAACCGTAAAAGTAACAAATTGTTTAGTGCCCAAGGAAAGAATTTGCGGAGTTACTTCTTCCACCAAGTATGAGCTATTACTGGTATTCTGTTTTGTCGTTGTCGATCTCTTTCGCTCTCCTTTCGTTTCTGTTCTAGTCATAGGTCCTCCAGGCATCATGTAACTTTATCAGAGCTTCTAAAGACATGTATGCCAAAAATTGCAATACAGAGAAAAACGCAGCTCTAAGCAAATTAAAAATAAACACTCAGCTTTAAGTTTATATCCCTCCGATGCTTGACTTGAATAACTGCGTAGCCGCCAGTGTGGACCACTGCTATCATGATATGTCAAACTGGATTGAAACCAGCGAAAAGGCAGAAAGAAAACATTTTCCAAACCGTTTCCCACCTGAACACGAGAAGCGTTGACTGTGTAAGAACTATAGTCGACGTAGTATGGCCGTGTAGCAGCGTCGAGCCACAGAAAGCCTCGCTTTTGTCACGTAGGTTGAGCCTGCAATCCAATCGAAAACCAGTACCTGGTCAGCGGTCAACTAAAAAAAAAAAGCTGATTCATGATTCATGATTTAAAAAATAGGGGTCACCGATGATCTGAACGAGTAAAATCGATGTGACTTTGCAAAGCTCTTGGAAAAGTTCGTTTGTCACGCTTTTGCGTGACCTGTCGGGCAAGGACTGGAACCCAAGAGAGGATCGATCGTTGAAGAGATGAAAGGTTTTTACCGAAAAAAAAACCTTTCTCGAGCATAGCAACGATGTTTTAAGCAGGGGTCATCTTCATTTGGTTGGTGTTTTGTATAATATCTCTCCATTGCCGTCATGCTCATCCTCTGGAGTGTTTTTTTGTGAAATTCAATCGCTGGTTGTTTCCACGCAGGTCCGCACTATTCAAGCGATGAGGACGAAAATACTGCTCAATTTTCACGAAAGTAAAGGAAAAGAACTTTAAAAACATGCATTCACTTTGAACTTAAGTTCGTAGGGTAATAAAAACATTAAAAAGAAACAGCCCCATTAAATTTACGCAACGGTTCGTCCTCGAGTTTTCCAAACTTTCAGCCACTAGTCTACTCGATCAGCTACCTTTTCCAGAGCTTTTCCATCCTCCCGCTCACTTCTCTTTGAAGTTTCATGATGATTCGGAAATAAATGTGCCATTCTTTTGCCGGCCTGGAATTTTTTCCTCGGCGTTTTTGTCGCCATGTTATTTTAACTGATGCTTGAAAAATTTGTATGGAAGTCAAGTAGACTAGTGCACGACTGAAAAAACCTCGCGAATATCAGTCGTGCAGTAGTCTACTTGACTTTCATAAATCTTTTGAATCAATTTTGACTGTTCACGATCTTCTCTGATCCAACGCTGTGCAAGACTTATCGTCCACGGTTTTTGCAAAGGTTTTAGAACCTCAACTTCACTAATGCTCGAAGTAATACCAGACATATTACAGTCGCGTTACCTGCGCAGTAACGTTGCGCACAAACAATTAGCGCGAACGTCCTTAAGCCATTTCCTCTCCAACTCAAAGAAGTGTTTAAGGGTTAATTAATGCAAATCATGGAGTGCGCCGGATTGAACCTGCATTGCAGGTCAAAAACAAGGCCGGTAATTCACGGCGATGTTAACTTTGCCATTCAAATCAGAACTGAGCATGACCAAGGTATCCTTAAGGTAAATTACGGCAAATCAACCAGCGGTGATAAAGTCGTGTTTGGAGCCCATGGAAACTATTAGCAAGTAAACACATTTTGCGGGCTGTCAAAGAGAGATGCAAGCTTTGGATATGTATTCGAAAATGGAATACCAATTACAGGATTGTCTAACCGATAATGGTAGTAGATCTCCAAAAAGACTATACGGTAGTTAAGGAAGGGTTACGTGTTTACAAACGTTGGCTGTGTAGCACTTATATTTGAACAGACTTAACTGATTATAGTGTAATGTGAAGTGTTAGTTTTGTACCCATATGAACCATGTGAGCGTTAGCCCTACTAATGTAAAAACTTACCCTTTTCTCGTACTTGTAAATGTTCATTGCCGTGACTTTAACATCTTCAGTTTCCACGGCCTGCTCCTGTCTGACCTCGTAGCTCAGTCGGTAGAGCAGCGGTGATCTAACCAGAAGGTCGTGGGTTTAATTCCTACACTGGTCAGAGTTTTTCTCTGTCCTTGTGTAGGCCCATTTCCATTAGTAGGGCTAACGCTCAAATGTTTCACATTACAATCTAATCAGTTAAGTCTATACGGTAGTTAGTCTGTTAGAAAAAAAAAACAACAACAACAAAAACAAAAACGTTCACCTTTGACTATACGATACAAAAAGAACTTTCACTCCCAAGTACAAAAATTGGCGTATTTCTCCGAATTGGTCAGTTTCTCAGCATACTTCGAACACCTAACGAAATCAAGACAATACATTGGAAATGCTAGCTGCGCTTTTAGGTGAAATCTCCACTTCTCGGTTTTTCACCGGCTTGGTAACGCAAGGTGGATGTGTAATTATACAGCTTATTAAATGAAATCACGATTAAGTCATGTACGACCTTTTTTTTCTGTTTTTGATTCCCATTTCCTGTCTTATATACTAGCTAGGCCAAAGATGGCCCATTATAGATAATCTTACTATTTTGTTTTTAAAATAATGTTTTAAATTATTCACCGATATCGATGGGTCTTCTCTTGAACATAGTAAACTAAGTTAGAAGATACTTTTTTAGAGTTCATATTGCTTGGTTGGTATCCATCTATGAGTCCAAGCAAAAGAGCTTAAATTGATCATGTAGCATGGAACATAACGGAAGAAGGCACGACGAACTAATAGAATTTCAGTATTTTCGTGCACTTGATCAATGGTCAAGGGGATGTAGACCCCGGTGTTATGCCACAGTAAGGCCTATAACACCGTAAAACGTATTTGAAGATATCCAAAAAGAGACGGTGCTTTAATTGTTAATGCGATTTCGTTCTTATTCTACCTCGTCACCATTCATAGTCACTGCGGAGCTACATGAGAAGCATGGGCATGCTAGCTAGTCAATTGCATGAGTGCTTTCTAGTCGATCGCCACGGTTTTTTACTTACTTGGCTTCCTTTTCACTAACTGCACCCCGTTTTCTTTCGTGTTTACCTTCTATCCTCCTTGCGTTATTATAAATTTGCTAACCATTCTTCAGATTACTCTATTATGGCAAGTACAATGGAACAGCCAACGAGTGCGCCTTCTATTAAGGACGTTCGCGCACATTGCTACTGCGCATTTTTCGCGCATGTCACGCACACGTCCTGCATCGCAGACCACGAAGGTAAACACGATGCTTACACGATGCCAAAGGCGCAAACATTTTCTACAAGAATGGAACATGAAAACATGTGGCATCATAGGATAACTGTGGATCCAGGTCTTCTCTGAAATGTCACGCAATAGCGTGACAGTGCAAAAAGACAATCGCTTTGAGAACTTCGCAGCGATTTTACTCTCTTCAATGCTCGGTGACCCCCATTTTTCTTTCCATAGATCACTTCCTTTCCTGATTTTGCCCATTTGAACAAAAAAAAATCTGGACGTGAGAAGTTACAAATATTTCGCCTTTAATGCTCTCGTGCGACCGAAGTTTTCTTTCTTAGACTAATATGTATCGTTTTTCAAGGTATATTTCACCTCAGAAAAAGACATCAGCAACAAAAGTTTGTTCAGTTATTTTCGTTATGTTGAATTGAGTACGTTTACCTGATCTAAATTTCACTAATGTAGCTTTTTAATTGCTGACAGTTGTAAGCTAAGATCGTCTTAAAAAAACCGCAAGCTTATAAAAGGGCACCTTATGATCTCGAAAACGAGCACGGTGACCCCCCATTTTTTTGCCTTTTTGGCAAAAGTAGACCATTATCTTTCTGCGTGGCAAGTTTAAAAAAAATCTGTACATGGGAACGTTTGGGCGCGAACGTCCTTATCTCTGCCATTGATCACTTGCTTGTAAAGCGCATTTGAATATGCCAATAGAAAATGCGCTATATAAACTCATTACCATTACCATTAACAACTGACACGACGGGCACCAGAAACAAACTCGGGAAGGCTGTGGACTAGCTCAACGCCTGCATGGACAGCATGTCAACCTTTTTGTGGCAATTATGCCAACGCATCCCCACCGGAGAATGTTCGCGCGAAGCGCGGGAAACTGTCTCACGGGACCTAACGGGCACCAACGAGTCTGGAAGCAAGCGACATCGCAGCGAACGCTTCTCTGCGGATGAAGAAGTCGACAGCCCTTGCATGAAATCCCGGAAGGACTCTGACGCGATAAGCGTTACAGCCTCAGAAGAAGAAGTGCAGAATTTGCTGGATGGCGTTAATAGGGGGAGCAAACACAAAAGCGACAACCATGAAGGCGCCAAAGACAACGAGGAAATCTTAAAGGAATTGACTGCCACCTTCAGGCACTAGGACAAAAAAGGTCCTCCTATCAACAAAAAAGTGGCCGAAATGGCCAACAAACGTTGGGGAAAGAAGCTGGACTAAGTAAAAATGTCGAGCCTTTTTACCAAATACGCCCCCCCCCCCCCCCCCGGAAAACTGCGTTGATATAACAGTGACACGTGTCAACTCAGAAATTTGGCATTCATTAAACTCCTGTAGAAAGAAAACCGACATTCGGTTTTTCTCCGAATTACCGGTTTAAGCTGCCGTACCAAAAAGAAACTGCTTATGAGAAGCATCGATATTGTGGCCTTCTTAGAACACGCCAAAAGTAAGATATCTATTTTGAGGCGGGAACAAACGAGACCCACCTTAAAGCCTGAGTACCATGCCCTCTGCTCCTCGGAGGGAAAGGGAAAGCCGCAGTTCCCACGCGGCCCCAAAGGGAACGCGACCGAACAGTCGCAAGAAATTACCCTATCAGAAGAACGACAGCCCTGCAGGGAAGAAATAATGCGCTCCCTTGAGCAAATCAAATTATCGGTGAGTAACTTTACCAGTTTCATTGTGACAATTTTCGAGCCAGTTGTGTTTCGAATTCCTCAGACGCCTGGAATCGGCTGCGATCCGATCAACGGATTTATCTACTGTTTCTGGCATAACCGTCCTTGTCGACACTACCTCCCCCAATCTGTCAGATCAGATTTTGATGCACTGGTAATATATTTGAAAATAGCAAACGTATTGTCCAAATGTGGCATCGAGCCCACTGGGCATAGCTACGGAGAGATAATTTGGGACATTTTTCAGAGAAACAAAAAAGATGGTAGTTATAGGATGATACTAAAGCTGAGGAAACTCAATCAATACGCCTGCAAAACCCATTCTAAAATGGACACCCTGAACACAGTCATCAAGCTCATTGAAAAAGATTGTTACATTGCCTCCATCGATCTTAAGGATGCCTATTATTCTGTGTCAATAACACCGGCGGACAGGAAACATCTCCGTTTTAAATGGCAGTGTTTACTTTTACAGTTCACTTGCTTGCCTAATGGCCTTTCCTGTGCTCCTAGGAAATTTACTAAACTTCTGAAACCTGCTCTTTCTACCCTTCACTTAAGAGGCCATGTGCCAAGCACATATCTTGATGCATGTACTTACAGGGGAAAACATACGGAGAGTATGTGGACAATGTCATCGATTCGGTCCAAGTGGTTGATTCCTTAGGGTTTGTCGTGCACCCTGACCCCGTCGCAACAGCTCAAATCTTTGGGCTTCGTACTGAACTCTGTCGAGATGACAATAAGGTTGACACCAGAAAACAGCCTGTAACATCTTGCTTACCGACCCCTCCCTTCACTATCAGGGACTTAGAACACGCAATTGGAAAGATAGTGTCGTCCTTTCCCGTGGTTTTCTATGGGCCTTTGTACTATCGATCCCTCGAACGCAACAAATTAACTGCCTGACATGCGAATCGGTGGAAGTTTGATAAAAAAGTCACGCTTTCGATCCAGGTTGACGAGGAACTTGAATGGTGGGCGAATAAGGTAATCAATTCCTTTAAAGTCTGAACATTTGAAAGCCCAAATCAGACGCTCACTACAGACACCCTTATGAATGGCTGGGGAGCAGTGTTTGTATTTCATTCCACTACTGTCGGCCTGTGGGCTACACACGAGGCTAGAAATCACATCAATTATCTTGAATTTTTGGCGATTTTTCTTGGGTTACAGGTCTTTTGTCACTCCCTTAGCAATACGTGCATCCGATTGATGCTACCGCTGTAGCTGTTAGAAACCATATGGGAACGTGACATTCAGATATTTTAAACATGCTGTCTAAACAACTGTGGCTATGGTGTGTTTCACGTAACATTTGGATTCGCGCAGCTCACATAGCAGGGAAATCCAACCAGCAGGCAGGTCTAGAATCGCGCCAAAATAAAACGGAGACCGAGTGGATAATTATTAAGAACTCCCTTCCACGCGCCTTAATCCGGTTGAATTTCCCCCCGGAAATTGGTCTTTTTGCTTCGAGGGTGAACGCGCAGATTACCCACTATGTCACAGACAGGTCTGACCCAGGTGCGGTTGCCAGCAATGCTTTTCCCTACGACTTTGCTCCTTTCAGCATGATTCCAGCCGTTTTAAAGAAAATAAGGGACAACAAAGCGACATGAGTATGTGTGCTGCCCAATTGGCCCATGCAAGCATGGTTCCCTCTGGCGCGATGAAAATGGCAATTTGCGAGACTGCACACCTTCGGGCGAACAAATTTCTCTTGCACCTCCCAAGCCCACCCGATGTGACCCACCCATTATACAAGGAACTTTTCCTTCTGGGTTGAAGGGATGGTACAGAAAGACATATAGTCGAGGAAAAGTAAGCTGTTGTTTTCTTTCACTTTGTAGGAGGACCTTACAAACATTAGCTGCAATGAAAGAATGCTGAAGTTTGTTCACATGGGTGCAACGTTTGCACTATGGTGTCTAGTTCTTTTCCAGTACAGTGAAGGACGTAAGTTAATTTCGGAACTCGAACAAGTTACACTGACACGATTACATAGTGATCACAGTAAAATAATGATGCTGTTGATGATAATGATGATGATGATGATCAAAGAGTACAGGGTATAACAGGGTGGTGTTTCCTGCATAAACAGTGACTAACTAAAAAGACGGCACTTCACAATTTTTGTATGAGGCTCTTATTGACACGACGAATAATGGGAGATCAAGGCGAGTGTTATTTGATGACACACAACGACAAAGCATAACGCCCTTCGGCATCTGCACATTTCTTCGTATCATACGGAAAGCGGCCCGGGATTAAATTAAATTTTGTTTCTAAAGAAACTGTGGTACTGCATCGGTGGGAGATTGAAACAGAAATTGATTTTATCATACGAGTTGATAAAGGTCGAACAACCACCGTGAAAGATTTGGAAAGCTGACGTTTCGAGCGTTAACCATTCGTCGGAGCGAATAGAGGAATTGTGGCGTGCAACTGGTTTTGAGGGATTAAATGAACTTTCACTTTTTCATTAAAATAATTTAAAGCCCTGAAATGTATGGTTTCGTTTTTGTCACGGGCCTGTTTGAAGACGCTCACAGCTACAATAAGGTGACGTGATGTGTCGTTGTTTTGATGGCTTGGTTGCATCTTGCGAGGAATAAACGGAGACATAACTACTATTGCTAATTTTAAATGCAAGGAGTAAACCGGCAGACAGTCGTTTTTGTTTAAATGTTCACGCAATAGACCCTTCCACGGGTTTTGACCGCCATCTTGGTTGGGGCGCAAACACGGCCAAATTTACAGTAAATGTACGGGATTTCGACCGATTTTAAAACGCTGTAGCGCCGCTAAAAAGAGACAGAGTTCCACCTCTTGCCACGACTTTAAATAGTGTTATTGATATCATTCATTCAACAGAAAATAAGGCCATTAAGGAAGGTATGAAGTCCGTAAACTCGAATAATAAATCTTGTCATGCTGCTTGTAATTTCGCGGCAACTTGCCGTGATGATTTTAAAAGGGCTTTTATTATATATATGGGGCGAATTTCATGTAATAAACCTTCCAAATAGAATTCTCTCTTCCTTATATTTCACCAGTGAAAAAACCGATACGTCCAATCAGGTTTGCGTATAGCGTTCTTCACATGTGAAAAATATAACCAATGAGCATTGAGTAGAATCACCCATTAGCCAATCAGAACATAACACTCAAATGGGTTCCGAGGCGCGCCGGTTGAGAAAACATGCTTGTGTTTTTCGCAAACTGACATGGCTTCAGCACGTTTTGTTCCACCTGAAACAACTTTAGAGGCTTTTATTGAAGAGCAAGCAAACAAAAACACGTTGAGTAAAACCAAAAGAGATGTTTCCTTACTCAAAGAATTTATGAGAATGAAAGGAAAACACGAAGAATTCGAAAACATTGAACCGAGAGAGCTCGACGAAATACTGTGCGCATTCATTCTGGCGGTGAAGAAAAAGGACGGAGAACAACAAGTTTTGTCCCTACTTCAAGGCGCAAACATTCACGGAGGAACAGTTAATATCTCGATAAACACTGTAAGTCAGCAAAGTCCAAACTTGTCTGTGATGCACAGTGCGAAGCGCCGCCATTATGTGATTGAATCAGACAGTGATTAATCGGACCTAAAATAAATGTGAAGAAGTGTTTTCGTCATTTCACTTTTGATTTTTCTTTTTTTGCATTTAGCGTTATTCTTAATGAGGAAGTATTGTTTAATACCTGTAACGTTTTCCCCCGAAGACAGTTTTTGCGCATTTCGGAAGTTTTTAAGCTTACTGAATTGGATTCTTGAGTTTTCGCTATTTCGCAAACATGGTTTATAAAGCTTGCATCACAAAGAAAACAATAAAATTTCTGATTTACACGCTTTTATTTTCCTTTAATATATAATAAACAAATTACACCATAGAAAGTGCTTTGTACGGATTTTATTCACTCGTTGCAAAACTTTAGAAACTCACTCGTTCGCTACGCTCACTCGTTCGTTTCTAAAGTTTTGCGACTCGTGAATAAAATTCCGTACGGCGCACTTTCTATGAAGTAATCTATTTCTTTTTAGCGGCGCTACAGGGGTTCAAAGTCGGCCAAAATCCCATACATTTACTGTAATTTTAGCCGTGTTTACCCCCCAACCAAGATGGCGCCAAAAACTGTGGAAGGGTCTATTCTTTGACCTTCTGCTGAGTGGTGGGTCGGTAAAAAGTAAATATTTCCGGTGGCGAAGAGATAATGCTGTTTTTTTTTCCTTTCAGAACATCAGGGAACGAGATTCACCAAGAAACCCCAAAGAATTGTTTATGGGGTTTTGAACTCGCATATAGTGTTTCATTGGAAATTTGCGTTTGGCAACAGACACGACTGGAACCATTTTAAAGGAATAGTTTGGGGAAGAACAGACAGAACAAGAATTAGAAACAAATATATCACGGTGGATGAAAATGGAGATGTGGCAATTAGTCCTCACTCGCCTGACTCATTAAAAATCAGGCTTAATGTGACAGCAAATATTACCCAAAAGGAGTGCAGCTGGAAGTTCGTGTTAAAGAAACCCACTAAAGTAGACGAACAGATTACTTACGGATCTGTGGTAG
>NW_027179692.1:120000-125000 GCF_036669935.1 Montipora foliosa | reverse complement strand
CCCCAATCAGGAGCCGGGAGTTTGGAAGAAAAAAGGACGGGATCCTACTAACTTGGGACTACATCGTTGGATTTCCAGCCTTGTTAATTCAAAAATATAATTTGTTATTAGCTGGTAGCCTGTGAATCATCCCCGGATGATCCGATGTACACCCTGTTCCTGAATGTTAGACGCCGGGGAACCCCGCGGCTAACCAATCACCTCGCCGATTGCTCTGTTTCCAGCGGGGTTGTCGTGATGGTGCAGTGGTTAGCACACCCGACTAGACTAGTAACCAGGGGGACGCGGGTTCGATTCCCACTCACGGCAATATGTTTTTCATTCAATGGTTCTGCTAGTAGTTCGCTGTCGCTATTTGTACACTCAAATTACTTAATATCTCTAGCAAAGCGTTGTGTATCCTTCGGATCCTACTAGCTTGGGACTACATCGTTGGATTTCCAGCCTTGTTAATTCTTATATATATATAAGCAGTGTACGGTTGATTGACCTAACGATGAACTCCCAGTAAGAGGATCCACAGGATACAATGTCTCGACGCGAATTTGTAGTAAAGTGTACGTAAGGAAAAGTGACGAAGAGACAAACTCTTGACTGTTTTGGACGACGTTTAATACGACGTTTCGGCCGTTCGGCCTTCTTCAGGTTAAAAGTTAAAAACTAAAAAACTATTTACAATGAGTGCACATTACAAAAACAGCAGCTTATATATACAGAGCAGAAATATTGAAATTAAGGTCAAAGCTACAAGGTGACATGGGTTTGACAATCAAAGACAAATAAAGAACTATAACAAAGGTCTAAGCTCCAAGGTGACATAGATTTAACAATCAAAAACAATCATCATGCTGGGAAAATGTCAACTCACAACTACTCAATTGTAGTAATTAATGCGGTGTTTCGATCTAGATTCCCGCCTTTTATTAAGACCATGTAAAGAATTTTCAAAAGTCCTAATTTGTTCGATAATGATGAAATTGATTTGTGAAATTTCATGTTCAGAGTTATTATAGTGGATAGCCAATTCACAAGTTCTTTTGTTCTTCAGCATGTTCGACTTGTGGTTACGGAATCTTACTTAAAATTCAGTCGAGGTGGAGCCCACATATTGCAGGTTGCATTTGGCACAAGTGGCCAAATAAATAACATTTTGCGATGAACAAGAAAGTTTTTGTTGAATGGAATAATGACGACCAGTAGCTGAACTTTGAAATTTTGAAGCTTGAATTAAATAATTTTTACAAAGATCGCATTTCTTATTGCATTTCGAACAACCCCCATTTTCTTCTCTTTGATTTCTACAAGAGGTTACCTGAAATTTGGATGGCGCTAACAACTCCTTAAGATTTTTTGTTCTACGATAAGCGGGAAAAATTGACTTGGACGGAAAAATTTCTTTGACTTCTGGTGAAGATTGCAATAGATGAAAGTGATTTTTAATAACTTTTTGGATATCTGGCAAAATTGGATTGTAGTCAAGCACCAGTGGAAAAAACTTTCTTAACTGGTTTGACCTTTTTGCTCAAAAGTTCAGATCTTGATATACTGAGAGCTTTGTCGAACTGTTTATCGACAAGCTCCGCCGGATAATTTTGAGATTTCAAATATCCTTTGTATTCCTTACACCTATTTTGTAGAAAGTCATAGGTAGAACAATTGCGTTTGATTCTTAAAGCTACCCCAAAGGGGACTGCTCTTTTGCAATGTGAGGGATGTGAACTCGAAAAAGGTAGATAGAGGTGGCTATCGGTGGGTTTAGCATAAACATCAGTGCTAATAAACCCGTTACAAAAATGCAACGTGAGATCAAGGACATTCAAATGACTTTCGGAGTAAACCAATTCGAATTTAATAGTAGGGTACAAATCATTGATATAATCAGTGAATTCCAATAATTTAGGTAAACCCTGAGTCCAGAGGTCAAAAATATCGTCCCTGTATCTCCACCAAAGCATAGGTCTCAAGCTACCCTCAAATTTGGCTTTCTCGTCGATGATGCCCATCGCTAGATCTGCATAACTGCAGGCGTGTTTTTGAACAAAGCTCTGACCAGCAAACTGGCAATTATTTACCCTGAGACAAATTTCAACGGCTTCAACTAAGCAATCAGTGGAAGGAATGTTATCAGATCTAAAATTAAGGACGTTCGCGCTAATTGTTTGTGCGCAACGTTACTGCGCATGTAACGCGACTGTAACATGTCACGCATTACTTTGAGCATTAGTGAAGTTGAGGTTTTAAAACCTTTGCAAAAACCGTGGACGGTAAGTCTTGCACAGCGTCGGATCAGAGAAGATTGTGATCAGTCAAAATTGCTTTAAAATATTTATGAAAGTCAAGTAGACTACTGCACGACTGATATTCGCGAGGTTTTATCAGTCCTGCACTAGTCTACTTGACTTCCATACAAATTTTTCAAGCATCAGTTAAAATAACATGGCGACAAAAACGCTGTGGAAAAAATTACAGGCCGGCAAAAAAATGGCACATTTATTTCCGAATCATCAAAGAGAAGTGAGCGGGAGGATGGAAAAGCTCTGGAAAAGGTAGCGGATCGAGTAGACTAGTGGCTGAAAGTTTGGAAAATTCGTGGACGAACCGTTGCGTAAATTTAATGGGGCTATTTCTTTTTAATGTTTTTATTACCCTACGAACTTAAGTTCAAAGTGAATGCATTTTTTTAAAGTTCTTTTTCTTTACTTTCGTGAAAATTGAGGAGTATTTTCGTCCTCGTCCGCTTGAATAGTGCGGACCTGCATGGAAACTATCAGCGATTGAATTTCACAAAAAACACACTCCAGAGGATGAGCATGACGGCAATGGGGAGATATTATACAAAACACCAACCAAATGAAGATGACCCCTACTTAAAACGTCGTTGCTATGCTCGAAAAAGGTTTTTTTTTCCGTAAAAACCTTTCATCTCTTCAAAGATCGATCCTCTATTGGGTTCCAGTCCTTGCCCGACAGGTCACGCAAAAGCGTGACAAGCGAACTTTTCTATGAGCTTTGCAAAATCACATCGATTTTACTCGTTCAGATCATCGGTGACCCCTATTTTTTAAATCATGAATCACTTACTTTACTTACTATCTAGAAAATATGATGAAATAAGAAAATTCTCACCGTAACAAGTTATCTTTTTTTAACATTTTCTTTCCTTGTGCCATCGAATTCCGGTAGTGGTTGCAACGGATAGAGCTTACGAAAACACTCGTCGAGGATGAACTCTACTGTTTACCACATCCCTAGCAGCATAAAATTATCTAAAAATCTCACTCCTAAAAACCTATGAATGGAAATTTTCACTCCAACAGTTTATTTTTTTGATTTTCGATGGATGAGCAGATGAGCCTACATCTCGCTATTATGACCGATTTCTTGAAATTAAGGCATTTTTCCACTGCCATTTTCTCCGAAACAAAGTCGGTGACCCCCACTTTTTTTTTCATTTTTGGAGTAAGTACTTTATGACCTAACTCTAGGCGAGAAATGAAGAAAATCTCACCCTAGGAAGATTTTGGCGCGAACGTCCTTAAGTGCCTTTCTAACTGCTGAAATACCTAGATTGCTGTCAATGTTTGGAAACATTGACACTAAATCCCAAGACACAAGGAGGGACCCCTCAGGGAATGGGCCTTTTGCATTCAAATCTTCTAATTTGTTGATAAAATCCGTGGAATCCTTCACAAAGGATGGAAGACTCTGTGAAAGAGGCTTGAGGTAGAATTCTGTGAAAGCAGAAAGCCGTTCAATTGCTGTACCGCAACAGGATGTAATAAGTCGAAGTGGGTTGTCACGTTTGTGTGTTTTGACATTCCCTACGGTGACGGTGAGCTTTAAATTCCTAGGGGGGGCTGCGTCATGGCTTGTCGCATGCAAGTCTAACAAGTGTGAGGTGTTAGTCCATAGCCAAAACAAGTCACTAGACCTCTCTATGGGAGGGTGAGGAAAGTAAATGATGACCTATAGGGTCTGAAAAACAGTTAAAGATATCCAATGCTAAAACAAGATGTCTGATTTATGTGAGATATATAGCTGAAGTTTTGAAAACAAGGTCAAACTTGGCTGCAAAATCCAAAGTGCAACTGCTGCCTTTGGCAGCATTCGCACTGACGGTGAGCTTTAAATTCCTAGGGGGGGCTGCATCATGGCTTGTCGCATGCACGTCTAACAAGTGTGAGGTGTTAGTCCATAGCCAAAACAAGTCACTAGACCTCTCTATGGGAGGGTGAGGAAAGTAAATGATGACCTATAGGGTCTGAAAAACAGTTAAAGATATCCAATGCTAAAACAAGATGTCTGATTTATGTGAGATATATAGCTGAAGTTTTGAAAACAAGGTCAAACTTGGCTGCAAAATCCAAAGTGCAACTGCTGCCTTTGGCAGCAGTTGCACTGACGGTGAGCTTTAAATTCCTAGGGGGGGCTGCGTCATGGCTTGTCGCATGCAAGTCTAACAAGTGTGAGGTGTTAGTCCATAGCCAAAACAAGTCACTAGACCTCTCTATGGGAGGGTGAGGAAAGTAAATGATGACCTATAGGGTCTGAAAAACAGTTAAAGATATCCAATCCTAAAACAAGATGTCTGATTTATGTGAGATATATAGCTGAAGTTTTAAAAACAAGGTCAAACTTGGCTGCAAAATCCAAAGTGCAACTGCTGCCTTTGGCAGCTTTAAATTCCTAGGGGGGGCTGCGTCATGGCTTGTCGCATGCAAGTCTAACAAGTGTGAGGTGTTAGTCCATAGCCAAAACAAGTCATTAGACCTCTCTATGGGAGGGTGAGGGAAGGAAATCTCCATGTGTTGGGTAAGGCAATAAGGCTTCCATGGGATACTAATTATTACTTCTTCTGAAGTCACCTTAGTGATGTTTGAAAGATTAGTTCAAAATATAGCAGACATATTAATGGCCTTAACTGCCTTAATCGCTGATGATATTCGCCTTTTTCTCACACATATACATTTTTTGTTTAAATTTCCAGGTGCAAGTCACAA
>NW_027179692.1:105000-115000 GCF_036669935.1 Montipora foliosa | reverse complement strand
TAACAGTAGCTCGCTATTTGACCTCAGAGAATAGCTGGATTCTGCTTTAATAATTATAAGGTCGCAAATATATTTCGGTGCCATACCATTAATTGCCTTATATGTAATCACTAAAACTTTGAAAATAATTCTATAATGTACAGGCAGCCAATGTAGTTCAAAAAGCACTATTGAGATAGGTTCAAAGCGCGACACATTGCAAATAAGGCGCGCGGCAGTATTTTGAACACGTTGTAATTTAGACAGTTGAGTTTGAGGCAAACCATACAACAGACTATTACAATAGTCAATTCGACTCGTCACCGACGCATGCACAAGCAGTTTAGTAGACTCAACTGACAAAAATTTCCTTATTCGCCTAATATTATGCAGATAAAAGTATGATACACTACAAATTTTATTAATAGTAGTGACCATACTGAGCTGCTGGTCAAACCAACAGCCCAAGTTCTTGGCTTCATGGCAAGGGTTAATGAGATGATCACCGACAGCAAGGGGCTCTACACATAGCTTAGCTAACTGCTGTCTCGTACCAACCAGTAGAAACTCCGTCTTCTCATCATTAAGCTTGAGGCGATCCATTAACATCCATTGGCGAAGGTCATCTATGCACCGCTGCATATGCAAAAGTGCCTCTACATGACTCTCACGCAAACCAGGCTTGAGCGATAAGTAAAGCTGTGTGTCGTCAGCATAACAATGCACTTCTGGAAGATGACGACTGGTTATCTCGAAAAGTTTTGAAGCATAAATAACAAACAAAATAGGTCCCAAACAAGAACCCTGAGGAACACCGCACTGCAAGGAGAAGCTATCAGAAAGAGTTCCATTGATTGTAATGCGTTGGCTCCTATCATGCAGGTACGATGCAAGCCACTCCAGAACTTTGCCAGAAACGCCAAATCGAGTTTGAAGACTCGTTAGCAGACTGCTATGGTCAACAGTGTCGAAAGCGGCACTCAAATCAAGAAAAACCAATAATGTCACGTGCCCTTTATTCATATTCATCAATATATCGTTTTTAACTCTCAGTAGAGCCGTCTCAGTGCTATGATTCTTCACATAAGCCGATTGCAGGTCTGGGTAGAGACCATTAGATGACATGTGCGCAAATAACTGATCTGAAGCTGAACGTTCAACTAGTTTAGAAACATATGGCAAATTGTTAACAGGACGGAAATTCTTATACAGAGGATCCAGTCCAAACCGCTTTAATAGAGGATTTACCAAAGCTTCCTTCCAGACATGTGGAAAGTACGCGTTGTCTAGGGATAGATTGATTATATGCTTTATGGTAGGCAACAGTACATCAATGCAATCACTAACAAGTTTGGTCGGCATTGGATCAAGGGCACAACACTTTTTGGAAGATCTCTGCACTAGCGCAATGACATCTTCATCACTCAGAGGTGTGACCTCATGAAATGATTTCGCAACTGATCGAGGAAAGTCATATTCAGCAGGATCACAGCAAGCCCCCGAGGCAGCGTCATCAAGTTCCTTGCGAATGTTAGTTACCTTTTTTACAAAGAAATTACCCATATCATTTGCAAGCTGGAATTTATCATCATGCGGCGGAAGAGAACTGCCAGTGTCGTGTTTTAACAATCTCCTGGTGGCTCTAAAGAGTTTTCCCTGGTCAGTACTGTTGTCTTCAATAAAGTCCCTATAAAAGGCAATCCGGGCGCTATTAAGTAGATATGTGACACGGTTTCTGCACTTCCTACATTGATCAAAATCATCGACAGAATTCGTTTTCCGCCATTTTTTCTCCGCCTTACGCCTTGCCCTTTTTGCCTCACGAATATCCTCATTAAACCATGGTAGACGTGGTCTAACAGACACAACCCTGGTTTTCAGAGGGGCATGATGATCAAGAGTGTCAGAGAGGGTGGTATTGTAGCAGCTAATCAGGTTTTCAAGATCACTTGGTGGATTGACACACAACTCTGAGTCCATGAGATCGCTCCGCAATTGATCAATGTTCACACTCTTGAGATTTCTGTAAGTATGTTTCTTAACAGAGACAGCAGGTTTAGGCGTTTGAAGACCACAAACGACCGAAAAATGGTCCAAAAACAAGCGATCGACTCTCGGTGAACCATCAATAACGGACTCACATTTCCGCGAAATCATCAAGTCCAAGGTGTGGCCTCGAGTATGAGTAGGTTCTCTGACATGCTGCTCCAGGCCCAGGGAGTCGAACAAATCCTGCAGTTTCCTGGCATGAACATCACTTGGCACATCAACATGGATGTTAAAATCGCCCAAGATCAAAAGTTTTTCAGTGGACATAATAACAGTCTCCATATAATCAGAAAACTCAGAAAAGAAGACATCAGTTGACACTGGATGCTCAGCACTGTAGGGCACTCGATAGATGACTACGAGACGTAGTCTATATGTCCCAGAAACAACGAGCCATTCTGAAAACTCAAAGGATGTCCACTCACCAGAAGCTATCATTGTAACCTGCAGACAATCCCGGAATAAGAGACCAGTTCCACCGGCTGACCTGCTAGCCCTAGGCTGATCCATTAACTTATATCCCTCAGGTGTTGCAAGAGCACGCATAGCGACATCATCAATCGTGAACCAAGTTTCAGTCAACGCAACGAGATCAAATTTAAATTCGGTAACATAGTCTGAAAAGTCAGCGGTCTTATTTCTGAGTGATTGCTCATTAACCAAACAAAGCTTTATCCCTTTGTTATTCGTCAACTGATGCGATGCAATTAAAGGAATATTAATTAAGTTGGAGCACTGACGCTTGTGGTCATTAGGACGCCTGGAACAATAGCCATTGTTCATGCTTAGTCTATTGGTAGTGTGAACCGGAATCCCATAGGAACGCACCGGACCACCAGAGATATTTGTAGGCCCTGGATTTAGCTTAAACACTAGATCTCCCACAAGTTCACAATGGAATGAAGCCGTTGTGTTGGCATAGTAAACACACGGGCGATGACACCACTTCACCTTACGTAATGCTTTGCCATCCGAGACTGAATAACGATGTTCTGCGGATGAAACTGTGTAAAAATCACGGCAAAAAACCCCATTCACCGGCTGCAAACTCGATAACTCAGTGGAGGAAACCCTTAGCCACATGTAGATACCATTTTCACCAATGCCACGCAAGCACAAGAGTAGAAAAATGGCGAAAAGGCGGGAGGCCCGAAAGCCGTGGCTGACCATTGTTCACGCGGAAAACGGCCTCTTGCGGAGGCTGTGATCCTTAGGGAAGTGTTTGTCAATTAGGCTGAGGAATTTGTGTCCGATGTTGGCGTTGACGTTCTTGCTGAATGGAGGGTTGTACTAGAGAATGTTGTTTCCCTCTCTTTTTTTGTGTTTGGCAGTCGTGATGGGTTTGTAGTGGAGGGTATATTGATATCCGCCTGCGTCAAGTGCTTTCTGGTAAGGGGGAGCGGCTTTGTCGAATGAAGCTTTGTCTTTTAAGCTAAGCGAATACGTTCTTTAACAGGAATTTCTGTCATCACTGAACAACAGAAGCGAACTGATATCTAATTGTCGACATTCTAAGAAATTCCAGTTAAAGAACGTATTCGCTCAGCTGAACCAATCAGATTTCTGCATGTCACGTCAGTAGGCATTGTTCTGTATTTTCAAATTTTGTATATCATCTTTTGTATCTGTTATTTTTGGCAGTTGCCTGATGATTGCTCCACAAGGAGCATGAAACTCCGAGTAGTAATAAATGTCTTCGACCAAATAATCCAACTCTGCAAATCTACATTGCTCTAATTTACCTATTGAGCACTTTAATAGCTGATGAAATCTTCAATTCATTATATATATATATATAAAGTGTCAAACTCGATTTTCGTAAAACAGTGCTCAATACATAGAAGTAGAGCGTAGTATATATGGTAGAAAAAGACAAATAAACTACAAGTTCATCCCTACAAGCCTGTTTCGTGGTCGCCCACTCATCAGGGGATTTAATGAGAATAAACTTTACCATCGCTTATATACAATATGGTTTGTCTAATTTATGCAGTGCGAAATTAAGTTTAGTTATTGCGCAGGAGGGCTTTGTTTCTGTGGCGGCAAGAAGACACGAGTTCATTACGTTTGTTTAGTGTTGATAGTTCGGGTCGGCAGATGATTAGGAATTTTTCTTTGAGGCAGAGGTTACATCTTTTGCTTGACACGGGACGAAAAATTGGATTTGCTGCACATTTGATCTTTGGCAAAGCTTAAGTCAAATCTGGAATCGCTTTTGACTTTACCTTTGACGCACGTCAAACGTACGGTCAAATCCATTACCAATTTGCTTATGCCTTTGACCATGGTAAAGGTCAAGTCAAATTCGTAACAACTTTGACTTCACATTTGACGCGCGTTAAATGTGAAGTCAAATCTGAAGAAGCTTTGTGCGTTCCTTTGTTACTTGACAAAGGCGAAGACAAATACGATAGCATCTTTGACTTCAAGTTTGACTATCCTCAAATGTGAAGTCAAATCTTAACAGGCTTTCTACTTTGTTGATACCGCTGCATTGCCAAAGGAAAGACACAAAACCAGGGCAACGCTTTTGGGAGATTACACGATTCGGCAAATACGGAACACTGACCGTCCTAGAGTGTAAGTTCGCTTTCCTCCTTTACCCCCTCGGTGACATTTCCCCCATATTTCCTATCACGAACACGTACACATTCAATCTATTGCTTGAAAAACGTCTACCAGTTGCAAAACGTAGCCTGAGTTCACATTCTTGTCGATTTTCGCTTTTCCAAAATTCAATGAGCACTAGTGCCAAAATTCCGTCGACCCCAGCAAAGGAATGCTTCCCCCAACCTTACCTCTCTACAAGGTCCGAGGGAAAGACACTGGGGAGAGGGTTGATTCAAGAACTCCTTTTATGGGATATACAAAAGAGCGGGAAAATGTACCTTCCGAAACGTTCGTCGGTAGCTTGTTCTACTTGTCGTTTTTTATTCTTTCGATATACTTGGAGCATCTTACTTTTGTGAAAACGTACAGCCGGGTAAAAATTATGTTTTGTGAAAGATAAAGGTCTCAGTCAGGGGATAATGAAGGTATGCAAGACCGGACACTGAACATACAACTCAAAACGGTATCGAAAATTTACTAGAGACAATACAAGCAAGGTCAAAGATAGCGATGGGAACGGGAGAAGCCAGTGGAAAAAAAAAAGAAGTTGGGTACGTATGCGTTATGACATTTAGTAGTATTCTATTTGGTTCACCTAACTCAAAAGCCAATCTAAAAATTATTAATTATTCGTCTTTTTCATTCACTTTTAATCTCACAGTTCACAACAAAGCCGCTATGCTTCATACACGTAAGTCATCCTTTTTGCTGAGTGTAAGTTTACATACGTGCCAACTCTCCCGGATTATCCGGGAGTCTCCCGGATACGGAACGAATCTCCCGGTCTCCCGTACGGGTCATTAAATCTCCCGGATAAAAACGACTCTGAACCTTTTACAGTCATTTCTCCGTGCTAGACTCAAATTGCATCCCCAAGTTAAAAAAAATCGATTTTTTCAAACTCGTTTCATTGTTTCTTAATGCACTTCTTCATCTCTGAATTTCAAACACACGTTAATAGAACTAAACAAAATGACTACCTTTAGCTATCATAGCCATATAACCGATTGTTTGATTGGATCTCCGATTAACCAATAAAAATTCTTGACATAAGTACCCTGTTTTCCCGCAAATTCACAATGGCGGCAGAATATTCTTGTATTCTGGAGGAGCTGCTGGGGAATGGGTGGGTGCGTTTAAGGGGGGGGAGGGGGAGAGGAGGGGAGGGGGAGTGGGTAGGTTGATCGAGGGGGGAGGGGTGGGGAGACCGGCTGGAAAAAATCTCCAGATTTTAGATCTCCATAGGTTGGCATCTCTGAGTTTATAGCGATTGAAGGATTATCACTTCGTGATTAGTTTCTACTTTTAAATAATGGCAGTAAAAGTGACAGATAATTTCCCAGCACGTTACACTGGATTTCAAAAACAAAGGTAGGGAAACTGGAGAAGAAAAAAAAACAGACACTATTTTTTAATGAAACAGTGCACGAATTTCCCGCCACGCTGGCTGTAATAGCACAATACAGAGGACTTGCATTGGTGTTCAGAATAAGATAACATCCCAGAACATGTCTAACACCATCTTACATCTTTCTGTAATAGATCTCTGAAAGCTCTCTGTGCCAGATGCCTATTGCAGATAATTTGACTGAAAGTCTCAGAGTATCTGTTTCATTATTAGTTTTATTCCAGCCAATCTTTGAAAGAAATGATTCCCAAGTGCATGGTGAGTCTGCAATGGGTAAAAAAAATAATAAACCACAAGAGCTTTGTTATAATAAAATGGATCTAGTTGCAAATAATCCTTTACCAAGCTTGCTGATCCAAGAAGGAATCAGGAAGATCATAAATTTTCACAATGAAATTTAAGACCATTTCGAATTTATACATCTTATACCTCTTTACCTCTATATATTATTATTTTCTTATGACTTAACTTTCAGGTAAAACCATCATGAATGTTAATATGAAGAAGTTAAATCAAAATGTTTGAGGGAACTCACTTTATCATCTTTACTAGAGAATGTTGTTCACCAAGTGGTGGTGAAGATAAATCTAGGGATCTTGGGTATTTCAGTATCAAAAAATGTTCTGTTTGATTATTAGCAAAAAAATCAAAGTAGCTCAGATTAACGAACCCATTGACTCAAGGGGGTTCCCCATTGACGAGTAAAATCGTCTGGCATTAGACAGAGTAAAATACTAAGTCTGACCGGTTTGGGTGTCAAAAGGTTAATTAAAATAATTAATGGGGACATAAGTTTTCAGTGATTGATTAAGGAAAAATAAGTGTCACCCTGTCAATGTCTAATCTAATCCCCATGAAAACATACTGATTTTGACATTTCAAGTGAATGTACATGCAGAATGTATGTCTGATATATAACAATGAATTAATGACAGACATTTTACCTTTAACTTTAATTTGCAATTCATAAAGCCAGTAACCCCTCAATAGTACAACTTAAGTAGTAAATACAGAAATATTGGAAATATTCAGTACCATGGACGAAGGCAAACAAGGATACATCATAAGAAGTAAGATTATTCAAAAAATAATTTTATTATTTTTTTAAAACATGGTTGAAAATAATTGTTTTTAGGTTAGCCAATTATGTTTCTGGCAGGAGTACATTGAAACTTTGAAGAAGAAAACAGCAGAGATTCAATCACAACACTACTGCCATTGCTTGAGGAGCATCTGCATGTAAGAATGCAAGGCTATTTCTTAATTAAAGCACCCACATTTTTTGCAAACAATAGAGTACATGTCTGAAGTCATCAGTTATTGACAGCAGTGTGTACCCTAATTAGATTAGTGCCTTTGTCTTTTCATGAAGTACAGATGTGCACATGTCATATCACTATGCATTAATAAAGCACTACTCAATATGTGCATGGTATCAACTTAAATCTTTCTGTACGAGAAATTAAGACCTCTTTTTATTCCCAAAGATGCAAGGACAAAAACAGATCTGAGCAGGAATGCAGAACATTATTTTACACATGCCAAGAAAACTACAAAGATGTCATGAGGTAACAGCCATTCTTACAGTACTACCCCATTCATTACTTACACATGCATGTGTTATATTCACTAAAGAACCACCTACGCCTAGCATAACTAAGAAATGAGATACACAATAGGCCATTTTACAGTTGTTTGCTCAGCGACCAAGCCTATGAATGGCTGCGAGGCTGCCGGTGACCTTGCATTGATACAGACCTCACTGCTTTTATCATGTAAATTGTGTTGTTGTAATGCTAATTATTCCATATTAGCCTCGCTTCCATTGTTAGGCCTGGTAACTTAGCCACAACTGTAAAATGGTCTATTTGCTTTCCCCATTAAATCCTCTCCCTCCATCTACTAGCAATAAGAAAATCATAGGTTATGCAAATTGAATTAAATACTGCACTTCAAGAAAACATCAAGCAGCCTTTACTAAAATTACAGTCCTAGTTAGAAGGCATATACTATTGTTATTAGCACACTCGTCTTCCCCCTGGGCAGTTTGGATTAAAAGGGTTAAGGGTTTTATCTTCAGGGCCTGTTGGTAGAACAAAAAGTTGAAGAAGGGAGATTGTCAGCTAGTAGTGTAAAATGAATGCAAACATGTGTCTATAAGAAGAAAATCGTTACTAATTCTCTCATGCCTGTAAGGCTGCAGTATTTGCTCTCAAATATTAGAATACATTTTATTTGGTTCCTGCTTTGCCGGGTTCCCTTTGGTGAAGACTTTGAAAACTAAAGAAATTAATACACTGAATTTGTAAAATCAATTTAACTACCCGACATGACAACTGTTAGGTAGAAAACCCCACCCTTTATCCTTGGAAAAGGTTTGCAGTTTACTGATTAAGAATGACATCATATTGTCCTCGATCCAGCGCTCTAGGGCTTTTTTATACTGACCATCATCAGTATAAATCCACTTAAAATGAGAATTGAATTTCTGATAGTAGCAGCATTAGTTTTAAATGAAATCTTCACAGCTGAGCCGCTAAACGAAAATGATAGATTTGTACTAGCAAAATATTCTGCACTTTTGCGTACAGTATAAATTACCCTTGTTGAAGGGGGGCATCTTGGGTTATTTGCAGCGCAGATTCCCCAATATTTTCGCAAGGAGTGTCACCAGATGCAACGTTCACTGCGCATAACAAATTTTGCGTTCCACCACAGGTAGCCCAAGCTCGATATATGCGTATCTGTACTGTACTTTTTTATGCAAGAGCAGAAATATAGGGGTTTGTACGGGGAAAACGGCTTTTCTCAAAATTTAAAAAGTATTTACGATTTAAAATAAAAAAAAGAGCTTACCTCGCTTCAGTCTTCTGTTTATTTGTCTTTGGTACGGTTTCTGGGTCCATTAAGATCTATTTAGGTGGTTTTTAGTTCCTCCTCTTTTCCCTCTCTATAGAAGAGGGACCGAAAACCACCTAAACCGCTCTTAATCGAAACAAGAAACTGAAGCAAAGACAAAGAAACACAATACTGAGGCGAGGGAAACTATTTCTTATTTTAAAACGTAAATTTATACATATGAGTTTTTTACTTTTGCGAAAATTCATTGTCCCATACAAATCTTAAAATTCCTACTCGTACATAATATAGTACAGATAGCATGCGCCATCTATGATAGGAGACAGAACCTTAATGGTTTACTGATATTCTCGATTTGTTTGTGTCTTTTCCTTTGTGTGGTTAAGGAAGGGATTTGCATCATGGAAAATTAGCTCGATTAGTCCGTTCGATTCCAAAATAGAATCCTTTTGGATCAAAAGAAAGACACTAACGTAAGTTACCGTTCCTTTCTTTGTTGTAATAGGGCATCAATAGCCCATAAAGATCATACGTAATAGCTCAGAAAGCGCTGGAACCCGTTCCCTGAAAAAAAAAATGCTGATAAATATCGAACATACAACCAGCATTACTTGCCTGGTAAGGGCCGTTCAGGATTTAGTGGATCGGGGAAAGGTTTATTAGGTTTATTTTGGGTACCATGCGGGCTAGTCTTGACTAATAGGTCGAGGGCTCACAGGCCGGGTTAGTTTTGGTTGACTGTAAACCAATGAATTCTCGGCGACCACAGCATCTTCTCTGTTGTGGTTGCTCTGATTAAACAGCGACCAATGGTCTTTACTATTCACATAAACGTAGAAAAGACTGAGTGAGATTGTCCTGAACTTCCTTCTTGGCCCTAATCTGCCACTCTTTTTTTCGCCGTCGTCGTCTGTTTTTTATATATCTGAAATGCATACAGAGACACTACAAATGCTGGGAAATGTGAGTAAAGTTCACAAAGGTGGAAATTCATCATGGTGAAGTTATTTTGCCTTTTCCTTTCATTTCACAGAAAGTGTCACGATAAAAGAGGCCATTAAAATCAAGCAAGAAATTGTGCCGAAGTCTTAATTC